>NW_004567125.1:15941220-15960166 GCF_000260355.1 Condylura cristata | reverse complement strand
AGGAAGGAAGGAAGGAAGGAAGGAAGGAAGGAAGGAAGGAAGGAAGGAAGGAAGGAAGGAAGGAAGGAATTAAAAGGCAAGCCAGTGAGTCTTTCTGAGTTTTAAAATTGCTTTTAATAAGGAATACCTCTGAAAAGGGAGTCCAGCGTCCAGCGTATGGGTTGGAAGTAGTCAATTCACTCACAAATATATCTCAATTCATATGGGATGATTAGAATTTTATCTTTAAAAATGATTTATAGAATTCTATCACTTACTCTTATGAGATTAATAGTTTTGAGGATCTGAACTAGGGTGATGTTGATTGTTCCAATCTCAAACTGTGGTTTAATTGTACCTGGCCCTGGTGGTATACAGTATAATCATGTAGATAAAAGGGGTTGCAGCGAAGTAATTTTATCTCATATCATATGAATTATTATTTTCTTCCTTTGTACCAAAAACAATATGATTTACTGAGCACAAAACACTTTATAATTGCTTTTAATTAAGTTGGTCTATGCATTAAAATAAATGAGGTAAAAGATAGTTGGGTAGTAGGGGAAGAGGGGAATCAGCCAATAAAAACTAACTCACACTTGCTTCTATAAAGTAATATGTAATTCTGACTTATAAAAATTCAAAGATTCAGCTGGTCTAAATTATTGATCATAATTGGGAAGGCAGCTAAATAGGTTTTGTGCTAGAAATTACAGTAACAAGATACTTGAGGTTGCCAATCAAGGTCTTAAGGAGAAAGCTTTTTCTTGATTTCTCAGGAACTAACGAATTAAAAAAAGCATTTAACTAAAGATCAAAAGGTGAATTTTGAGCAGAAGGAAAAATCAGAAAAGTTGTTTTCTAGTTCTTTCAAAAGGCATTCCTGATAACAAGAAAGGTTCACTGAAGAATAAAAAGTGAAGCAACTATAGCTTCTTTTCAAATGGAATAACTATGATTGAGCAAATGCTTACAGGTAGCAAGTTCTTCTTATATATAATAACTATTACAATCAAAATAATCCCATAAGACAGTGACTATTCAACATTTTGAAGATGGGGACACTTAGATTTCTACTACCACACAGCTGGTACAGAATAAAATTTGAAGAGGAAACTGTATAACTCCAAAGCCAGTTCTACTTTAGGATTGTCACTGCAAGTGCCAAGTCTGATTCCCTTGCTAGTGTCTGTTGAGAAGAATCCAAAGGCTTTATTCAGCCTCAGGAAGAAAGAAGTCTATGATTGATTTGCAATGTCTGCTTGAGCAAGAGAAAAGCAGGTGGTAACATGTGTAACATGTTTGCCATTCCTACTTACACTATGCTAGATCCTTTTATTCAAACATTATACTTTTAAGTAAACTAACTCAGAAAAAAGCCTAGCATAAAGTTTTATAATGTGGATGTCTTAAAAGAAGCATTTTCTAAGGAAATTCATAGCATAATGTGGGGACATTATTTTAAGTTACTGAAAATTAACAAAACTTTGTGTGCTTAATTAGAGATTCTCATTACAGCTTTCTTTAATCTTTTGGCTCTTAAGCCACTGTCGATCATGTTGCAAGTGGTTTTAGAAGTAGAACCATGGAACAATAAAACAAAGAGACCTCAGCGAACTGTGCAAGAGGATATTAAGAAAGCTATAACAGTTGAACTCCATTTTCTCAATAAACAAATATCTATGAGGCTATTCTGGTTAAATGGAGACAGGACTGACACATCAGCCTTCCTAATATTTTCCCAGTAAGCCCTTTTGAACCACTGGGTCGAATTTCGCCTGCTCTTTCAGACAAAGAAGCTGAGCTTCTGAAAAGTGAAATATTTGAAATAGAATTGGGTTGAAAGTTCTCATCCTCTAATTTACATTCTATACCAATTTAGAGATAAGGCATTTGACACCTGTTATTGGTGAGGCAGTGGTTATTTAAAAATGCAAAATGGGACCTGCCCCGTGATGCAACGGGTTAAAGCATAGCACTAAGAAGCTAAAGCCACTTCAACATGAGTTCAGTCCCCGCCCCGGAGGTGACTACATGGCACGGCAGACCTCTTCTGACCTGCCCACTGCTCCCCTCAGCAGTGTACTTCACCAGTCTGCCTGTTCCGCCCCCCACTCTGTCTCTGGTGAAGCCTCTCACCACACCTGCACCTCTGGCCTATACCCCAGTTCTGTATGCATAAATAAATAAATCTTTTAAAAAAATACAAAATGGTGCCCATCACTCTTTCCCTTTCTTTGTACCTCTAGTGTCTCCTCACTCTTGCCTGATTCTCTTTATTCCAATTCATGCAACATAGCTGGCACTGCTCCCCATATCTCAGCATAAGTTTCTGTCTCTGTTTCTGATTCACATGCAACTCTTCTGATAGTGGATATTTAAAGACTGATAAATAACACCATCTTCCAATTCTTGAACACTATCCTGCCTGAAACTGTGATTGCATTGAAATCTGATGCCCCTTGTGAATGCGACCAGATCTACATCAACTTGTAGTTTCAAAGGAAGATATTCTGATATTTTTATTTTCAATTATTATGCTATCTTCCCACTTGTGGATTCATATAAAATAGTAAAATACTCTTAGGAATAATATCTTAGTTTTGATTCTGCCTATTTATTTTTTACAAAGAATTTTAAGTTCATCTCAATAGAACTTAAAATTAAACAAAAGTACAAAATTCCACCATATAAAAATCATAAAATAAAATAAGTTAGACTCAAATTTTAGTCATTCAATCTCTAAGAAATGTGAAAAAAATTTGGTATATACTAATTATATTTTATAAATTTCTAATCCTCTCTGTTCCCTCCCAGTTCCCTATTCAAAAACTAAAACAGGAAAGTGTTCAGCTATGCCATTGACATCATATTGATATCATTTTTTAATTTGCTAAACACATTTGCAGTAAACTAAACACCTTTCCCACTGTTTCATGTCACTAATGTTGAAAGGAAAACCCTAAATTAAACAATCTTTCCCTGTGGACACAAAGATAAACCATGTCAGGCACTCATATTCCCTAACATCTACGATCTTGACCTGGATACTGACTTAGCAGATTATTATGGTCAAGGTACTAAAATAACGTTCCTTTACAAAGATTGTGTTTGTTCTTAGTTAGAGGCCATGGCTTCACAATAAGCCTTGTCTGCTAAGGACCCCTAATGTTTGTTTGAAAAGAGCAGGCTGTTCTTCTCCAACAAAAATATGCAAGCACAAGACTATTTCCTTTCCCAGGTCTGTGGGCGTGTGGATGGGCCCTGTCTGACCAGCATCCCTGTGGTCAGTTTGGCATTCCACAAGGAGTGACAAGACAGCTGGATTTCGAACTAAGCTTCTGAAATGTATTGGGATCAAAGCCGGCCTCACCACGAGGCAAGCAGGAGGGATTGCTCTCTGCCAGACTGGAGAAAAGTTGAGAGGTCTGTGGTCCACTAAAATAAAATAAAAAAAAAAGGAAAGAAAGAAAGGAAAAGGAAAGAAGGGCAGAGATCGTTCTACTTTAAGAAACAAATGGAAAAAATGTCTTTTTTTAAGAGCATGGAGTTGGATGTCAGACAGACCTGGCTGGGTTTAAGTCCCACCTCTGTTTCTTAGCAACTGTGTAAGCCTGGCATGACTCAGTTTCCACACTGCACAAATGAGAATAATGATTGTACTCACCCCCTGGAATTGCTGTGAAGAATAATAAATAAGACATTTACTTACTGCTAAAGTACTTGGCAGAGTACTTAGACATTCTCAGGTTAACCTAACTTGCAAACGCCCATGGCCACCATTGGTAACTCTGTTTTCCCTTATGACTTCAGTTAATATCAGTCACTTTGGCCCCAGTGATGCTCCATTCTGACCCTTTCTCCTCTAGTTAGGCATTCACTGCACCAGGGAGGTAAGATATGTGAAGTGAACCTCAACTCAACACTAGGAATTTTCTTAAAAGCATGCTTCTAGTTAGGTTTCTTTATCTTTGTTAACATGTTTTATATATATATAAAACATGTTATATCCATATATACACATATAGTTAGGTTTCTTTATCTTTTATATATAACATGTTAACAAAGATAAAGAAACCTAACTATATACACATATATATATGTTTGTATGTATGTATATATATGTATGTATATATATGTATGTATATATATGTGTATGTGTGTATATATCCCTGTGGTCAGCTTGGTATTCCACAAGGAGTGACAAGACAGCTGGATTAGGAACTAGGCCTCTGAAATGTATTGGGATCAAAGCCAGCCAGTGTTTTGTATGTGTGTGTGTGTGTGTGTGTATGTATGTATGTATGTATGTATATATATATATATATATATATATATATATATATATATATATATAGCTGTTCATTTTTGTACAATGTTTGCTTTCTCCTTTCAGGTGTAGTCCCCATAAAATTCCCACTACCAATTCACCTGTGCACTATCATCATAGTCCCTTGTGATCTTCCCTTCCCTGTTTTGGTTGCTCTCCCTCTTAATAACATTGAAGTTTGAAAACTTCAATTAAATAATGATAATGAATTGGAAAAAAGCCAATTAGGATATGATGTCATCAGTTGATCCAGCAGCAGCAGTAATGTATAATAGGTATATTCCAACAATTAAAGGAAGTTCTTTAAAATATATAGAATGAATTTTATGAAATTATGTTATCAGCATTTGACACCTATTATGTCGTTTGATCTTCACATTATACTATGAGAGAGGATACCTGTGATCATCACAGTTGAGAAAACTGAGACTTAGATCATTTAGTTAATAAGTTCAGGGTTGCTTATACAGCAACTAGATTAAACATGAGTTTAGAGCCCAATCTTTTGCCCCTTCAATGTACTGTTTGTTTCCATGTGATATGAAGTAGAGTTTCATCCAACAACCAGAACTACAAAGGGATTATTTTCTTTTAAAGCAAACATCTGTTCTATGTATTAAATATTATCAAGAGGTTCTACAGAAGCATGTGAGCTCCAAGTTTGCAAGGACTTTGCTTCCTCATCAAGTTTCAGTTGGATAACTCACCCCAACAAATTTCCTAAGAAATTCCCGAGAGGCCTGGATATCTGGGTTGGACAGTTCAATGAAATTTCCCATCATACCCTCTTCTGTGGCTGGTACTTCTTGGTAGAAAAGTTTTGCTCTGGCATAGAACTGCATCTCGCCATTGATGACTTGACTTGTTAAAGCATACAGTTTCACTGAAAATGAAATATTATTAACTTATATTAATATTCATGGAACAAGCTCAATCTTATCATACATTGTATTTTCTCTTGGAAACCTACAAATTTGTGCTGTGGAGGGAAGTGTACTTGTTTCAACTCAGAAGATCTGAGTTTAAATTTGACTTTAACTTGCTATGTAAACTTGGGTAAACTTCTTTATCCAGTTTATTTTGGGGGATCTTATTTATGAATTACAAACATGTGACATTTTAACAATTGAATAATCCTATAGCTTTAATAAACCTATAACTTATTACTGTATTTCTTTAAAAATTAAGTATTTTCAATAATTTTTTTAAAAATACCACTAATTTTATAGTGAGTTTTATCTGTGAGTTTCATGTTTGATATGAATTTAACCATTCATTTTTACTTCTAATTGAAGGCAGTTTACAAGCTACTTATACCCAAATGTATTTTTATACCAGCTTTACAGATATGTGCTTGAACTCTACATTCTGAAAATACAATAATAAAAAAAACAGAAAGTTTATTGAACACCTATCTTTTATTATATAGCATGCAAGGCACATTGACATATACATATCATTTAATTACTTCAGAAACTATACGAGGTATAGTTTAAGACATTTATTTCTAGAAAAGCATGTGTTCCAAAATCTAAGGGATAAATGAGTAAGCATTTAAGTATATTTGGTAAGCAAAAATACTCCCTTGCAGAAAGAGCATGTTTTTATTGGAAACATTTTCAGGAAGTAATGATAGAAAATAGATGAAAGGGAGGAACTTATGGTTCAAAATTATAAGCTGATGCATATATTTGAATTCTCTCCTTCACAACATATGCCAAATATTACCCCCAATAAACTTATTACATGACACTGAAGAAAACAAGAAGAAACCATTGATGGATTCATGATTTCACCATGAAATCCTGCTGGTCTGTCTACAGACCACCAGTGAGAAGACAAAAGCATCCTTCCAAAAGGAACAGAGATATCACATTTATAATGGTGATGGAAGAGAGAAGGTGGTTCCTCTTTTTCAATAAGTTAATAAATACATACATACATGTTTAGGAAAAAAATAGGACAGTTTGTCAGGTTCCTAGGACTCTATTTGGTTTGGCTTTTTAGAACTCAAAACAACTTACCTGTTGACGGCCATGAGAATCTGGGAAAATCTACCTACAAATACAGAGATTATTTTGATCCTTTCTTTTTTAGGGGATAATTATATAGCAGAGAAACTTCCACTATACAGGTCATTGACTACGGATAAGCAATGATTTCTAAAACATGCGGCTAAGCTGGCAACCTAGAAAAAAATAATAAACAATCAGAACTGACCAAAACAGAAATAGAAGTGATTCAGGAAATGGATGAGAATTTAAACCAAAACCAAACAAAAAAAATTCATATATAAGTACACAAGATTTTGTGTATTCATGAGTCAGAGATAAGATGCCAACAAAAAATTTTTTTAAAAAACTAACACAGACTTCTTATAACTTAAAGTTTTAATTCCCAAAACTCTGGAAAACCACACTGAGTAAATTTAATAGGACACAAACAATAAGATAGATATGAAGAACAAGAGTAAAAGTAATAAAGTTGCAAAATCTAATTCAGGAGTGATATTCTAAGGAAATATTTGCTTAAAACAAAATATCCGGCCAAAGAAAAATGATATGGATATGAAAAAAGCTAATGTCTGACACAATGTTGAGTGACAGGAGTAATAGGAAACAGAATAGAAACATTTTTCTTTAGTTTAACACAAAGATTGTGAAATAGGATTAATTCACTATTTTACTGTGAACTGAATGACTCATATTTTGATTGCAAGTACTAAAGATCCAATATGTATTAAAATTATGTTCTTTATATGGAGTTAGAGCAGTATTTTCCAATTCAAAGACATTGGAGCCAATATTTGGGCCCCTGAATGATTATGCATCTGATTAAATAAATAAATGCAGAAATCAGTTCTCATGTACATCATTTTCTAGAACACTTGCAATATTATATCTATATAATCCATATATGTCAACTACTTAGATAGTTATTTTTAAAATAAAAGTTTTTAAAGTGTTAAAAATTGCATGGGTGATTTTTTTTACTACTTAATACACAAATAAGGCAGTGAATGAGAAAATCAAATAATAAAAGGAGAGTCCTTATATTAAAAAATATTGAGAAAAAAATGGGAACCATGAACCTACACCAATGTCTCCTACTTAGCACTTAGTTCAGTGTTGTGTCAACAGTAGGTGGCTCAACTGATGTTTCAAAATCCAATAAGAATGATAAAATAAATCACCATTCCAATAACATAACTCTTCCAACTTCTTACGTATCAGAAAACTAAGGTACGAAATTACAACTCATAGAGCCTCCCCAGAGTTGAATGCTGCCTGGGATCACAAGCAAGTCACAGTCCAAAGCTCTCCTTGATCTATCCAAAGCAGCAAAGCAGCCACACTCATCATCACCTGCTTAAGTCAACTAGTTGGTGGAGTCTATTAAAACCCTTAATCTGGAAATGGGAACGGTCCATTATGCCAGTAACATTTAGTCTACAAGTGAATGCCAAACTCAGTAGGGGGCAGACTCAATAGGTAGGTTTTTATGGTTATGGGTTTGAGTCCTCATTTTCACCTAATTGACAGGAGCATTTCACTAAAAAGATATATGAGGTGTGATGGCCAGCCCCACATTCTCCCCTCCTGATAGCTCCTACACTGGTGAAAGTTGCCTCAGATAAGGTTCAAGAGTCACTCCATGCTTTTTATTATAGAAATATATCCAGTGGTTCATAGTAGGATTGCAATATCTTTGTGAAACTTGGTGTAGTTTAAGATGGAGAGTAGATATTCTATTTGCTCTTGATAAGACATGGTACTTACCTCAGGACCTACATTATGAACTGAACTCCCAAGGACTTTCCAGTGGTTTAGTTGGTAACAATGTGAGAAATACAAGTTCATTTTCCCTGAAGAAGAAAGACCTTGTGAACTAGGAAAATAAAATATTAATTTCTTATGTTTGTTATCTCCTATTTCTTCATATTTTTTAAAAAAGATTTATTTATTTGTGCATACAGAACTGGGGTACAGGCCAGAGACTCAGGGATAACAAAAGACTTCACCAGAGACAGAGTGGGGAGCAGAACAGGCAGATCGATGAAGTACACTGCTGAGGGGAGCAGCGGGCCGGTAAGGAGAGTCTGCCGCACCATGTGGACACGTCCGGGGCAGGCGGGAATTGAACTCATGTGGAAGTGGTTTCAGCTTCTTAGTGCAGTGCTTTAACCCGCTGGGCCACCAGGGAGGGCCTATTTCTTCATATTTTTAAATGAATAGATATGTTAGCCTCATTATACAAGATATTGTATCAACTGAAAATTTATCTAAAAATCTTTAGAGGATTAAATAGATTAGGTCTAGACAGTAAGTAAGAAGAGATTTGAGACTGAGAATCTTGGAACATTGGATTCAATAAAACTTTTATTTCTGTAGAAAAAAAACAATTAGGAGATGCCCTTTACGAAGGGTGAGATCTATAAAATATATTTGCAGGTGAGCACTTCCCAATTTGATCATAAAAGAAATAGTGATAAACAAAGTAGAAAGGGAGAGGAGGTAGGAAAGAAAAAAAAAACTATACAGATACAATTAAATATTATTCAGCCATTAAAAAGAAGTGCCACTTATGACAAGGGTAGATCTTAAGGGCATCATGAAATGTCTTTAAGTGTAAGTGAAATAAGTCACAAAGACAAACATGATATAATCTTACTAACGTGGTATAAAAGAACTTCAAATTCACATTTTACACCAATACAAATTCATTTATCAACGTTTCTAGTGGAAATCAACAGTTGTAACGTGGTGCTAAAAAGGTGCCATTACCAATTCTCAGACTTGCCTGGAGAATATCTCTAAACTATATTTGTTTCTGTATCTTTAGGTGTCTGACATTTCTACCTCCCAATATATTGCCTACCCTGAAAGTTTTAGGGGGCTTTTACTTTTTCAACTGATGGCAAGTTCAGTTATCCTAACTTCTTTTCAGGTTTCAAAACAAGTGAGATAACCAAAGGTGGGGAGGTAGGATAAACTTTTCTCACACCAGCAAGCTATTTACTCAAGCTACCACACCTCACACACCTGATTTGGGATAGAGCCTTCCTAACAATCTATTCCTTTTTTGGGTGCACTACCATACCCACTCAAAGATTTTTAAAAGCCAGAAGACAGGTAGAATACTAGGACAGATTTTTTAGGTGTGAACTTGCATCTTGGAATCATTCAGCAGTCTCATGCTCCTCTGCAATTCTTCCATATTCCACATAAAAATACCTGTGTGCTTATTTCATTGTTTATCTCAATAGAAAGCCACTACTCTCTATAGACTAATCTTCTATTCCTACCAAATCAGCAAAATATGGTAAAGCTTATATTTCTACCTGCATTAGTCAAATTGCCATTTACATCAGGAGACAGTACCAGGTGTAGTTTAAAAAGACAGATGCTAGAGTTAAAGACTGGCTGGGTTCTAAGCTACCTCCAACAACAACTTCCACATGATCTCTTGCAAGTTACTTAAATCTGCTCTGCATCAGTTCTTTGGAGATAAGGTGGGGACAATAATAGCCACACCTAAAATGGTTTATGAAGATTAACTGAATAATATATGTACAACACTAAGAATAGTCATAAATTCTCCCCGTTTCTCCCTAAAGAGCTGTTGTGTTCAGTGGCAAGATAAGTATTCCATTGAAGATTTTTAGTATGCATGCCCTTGCTCCCCCACAAATCTTTGAAACTAGCCAGGGATATTTCAGTAAATTTCCCCCTAACTCAATGTCTCTGAATAATGAGCTAGTGTGAGTTTAATGCTACCAATGTAAGCAGTTGGAGGGAGGAAAAAAGGAAAGAGATGGAACTGAACTTGGTTAGCCACATTATTCTCAAAATCACCCCAAACAACAGACAATTTGTGCAGGTCCTGCAGTGGCGGTTCCACAACCCTTTTGAAAGAAAGGCTTTATTTTCATTTCTGTGAAATCTTGAAATCATCAAGAGTACGGGAGCCAATTCTAAAACACCTCTGTGAAGCTTGCTAGGGAGGACTGGCTGTTTTATTTCCTAACTTAAAACATTACTATCAACTGCAGTTCAAAAATGCCAGCTAGTGAATTAAGCTTATTTATTGCCTATTTTCAGGAAGGCTAATGGTGACTTTAGAAGGGGACTCACTCACAGTAAGGTAAAGAACTGACTGTTTCACATATGCAATTGTATTTAACTCTACATATAGTCCTGCAGTTTTTGAGGAAAATGATCCTCGGAGTTTTAATAATTAACTCAGTTTACTGTTCTACTAGTAGCAGGGCCAGAATTTCAGCTCAGGATTTTGGTGATCTGATTTACTTATTTATAAGGGACCATTTGAAATTTTTAGTAGGTATTCATTGAGTTCTTTCTATATGCAAGGGATCATAGTAAATACTAATCCATATATAGAGAAGAAGAGGTAGATTAATTTCTACTTTCATGGAAATGAGTTGAGTATGGAGTTAGCATATGTAAATGAATTCCATAGAAATAAATTTTAATCTGCAAAAACTAAGGATTAAGCAACATAACCAAGGGTTTGGGGAAGCCCTCTGATTATACTAAAGTCAAATTGGCAGACAAGAGATTTATGCTGTTCATTGAAGTAACTTGTAGTCTAGTAGAGATGCTTCACTGCTATCTTGAAAAGAAAAAGCTGGAGGAAAAAAACTAAGTATTTTCACAGTTAATAGTCTGTTTTTCTTATATGCTTAATTTAATACTTTGAGTATTAATAAAAAGTTTTTTGTTGTTCACCATCAGATTGTAGACTTTAGAAGAATATAGGCTTATTAATGCTTGAAACTCCACCAAAGATAAAACAAATAGTTGTTTAAAAAAAAACTATTTAAGTTATAAATCTATATATGTCTTTTGTATTGAAAAAAAAGAACTTATTGGCATTTCTGTCTCTAAAGAACAATGTTTTTCCCTGGTGGAAACAATACTGACCAAATATTTACATATTCCTTCACATTACCCAGCATCCTTGCAGTTAGCTATCGCCACATGAACAGATGTTAAGCAGACAAAATCAGTGCACTTTTGGGACAAAATAATAAAAATTTGGTAGGTAAATATTTAGTTCCTCTTTTCCCTTGACATAGTGTATAGCAATGTTCCAGTTAACAGAATCTCTATTATCCTAGATTCCTGAATGGTCATATGGAATAAAGTCCTTACTCCCATCAAGTACGCATATAGAAATAATATAGCAAGACAAAAAATAAGTTTTTATAGATTTGTCCATTGAGATTTCAGGATTAATTTGTTATTACTGGATAATCTAGTTTATGCTGACTCATTTAACCTATGATTGCTAATAATAACAATAATAATGTACATGTGATTAGCTCTATAATTCTCAAGGGAAAAATCACCTGAACTAAACCATCAAAGAAAATAAGCGGTACTCTTTTATGGAAAACCGCTACTAAGAAAAATGGAATCATTTTGGCTGAAAATGGACGAGTGGTTTTCAAAATTTGTTTATGGTACCCTATAGGTACTTCAGAAATATCTCAAGTATTTTTGACAAGGCTAAGATGGTAGAGTAATGAAAAGACATTGTCTTCCCCCCACCCCTTAGTAAGAAAGATTCACATTGGGTTTCCTTAGAATGGCTTCTCAAAGGGATGGCATTTTGTAATAATGTTCTTTAAAGGAAAAATATTGACAAATCATCAATACATTCACAAAAAACATTAACAGATAAAATCAAAATGACTACACTGAAAAAAGAAAAAGACTCAGGTCAAATATACATTACAGTAATCGTCCCTCAAATTAATTTATATCTGCTTTTCAGAAGAAACCACCCTATTCTTTTTAATTCATCAGCAGCTACTTTTAGAGCTGAGGTCCTTTTCTCTCTAGTAATTATTTTAAAATTTGGCAATGATCTGCCACTCAGTGAGTCTCTTACCAGCTAGTTACTTTTAGTTACTGTCTTATCAAGTTACTGTTACTGTGATGTAGCCCAAAGAATGTCTCTAGGAAAGCGATGCTCTGCCAATGTATGGAGTGACCAGAATGCCATTACTTTCAAATGGATCATTCCAATTTTCCCATGTGGAAAAAGACAAGATGCATAATGTGTCTTAAAGGAATGACTTATGAGCATTGTGACTGACAGAGTCAGTCCTGGCCTTGGTATCTAGATGAGATATATCTAAATTAGATCTCATAGACTCTGAACTACCTTTTGCTCATTTGAAAAAATAAAAAAATACGTATGGGAAGATAAGAGGAGAAATCTTGACACTCTATTTCACAATGTGGTTCTAAGAATCAAAGTCATAACTGAGAAGTTTTTCATATAGATATGAAAATATTTGTATGTCTAGAATTGAGGGCATAAAAAGAAAACTGAGTAGACCTCTAATTTATAATATCTTAAATGCAGTACAAAGGATTATGTAGCTCCTTCCTCATCTGAAAACTTTGGGACATCAAGTGCACTCTGCAGCTTTCACACAGTCATAAAAAAATGCACTAGGGCCGATAGACACTGTTTCTGCTTTCATTGGGAGAAAATATAAATCAAAGGGAGCTATTTCACTCTTTAATCACAAGTTATTTCCTTTTTTCAGTACTACTAAATGTGCCCTAAAATAATACTTTCACAGCGGAGAAACATATTGTAGACAAATCTGATAAGTTTTGTATTGCTCTATTGTCTAATTTCGTGAAAGCTAGAGGAAATAACTGAAATGGAGACAGACTACTGCATGAACTTTTTCTTAACATTCAAAGACCAAATTGTAATAATTTTCACCTTTTAGGCTCTTTCACTGTTATCTGTGACTCAAGAATGTCACACAAGACTATACATTGTGTGATCATACTCACACATGCACAAACACAAAACAGGACACCTTGACCTGCTATTTGTCTTTTTTTAACTCCAAGTTTTTATACTACTGCATTAAGTACTCTCACTTTATTACCTCTATGTTTTTGCAAATATTACAAAAGTCCTTCAAGTTTAAGCAGTAAGTTTCTGTAAGCCTGTTGCTCAAGCCACCCATACTCAGAGAAGCAAATCACTGTGCCTGAGGGTACATGAAAGCCCCAAAGCACTTGTCCTTGACACATTCCATAAAATGGGATAAGGAAACATGCATGCCCAAAGACTTGGTTGTAGGTTCTTTTTCTCTGAAAAGTGTCCTTGTTCTAAAAGGCCCTTTTCCAAAAGTCCCACATCCACATACAGTCCTTTCAGTCATTTCTTTCCCCTAATCTATTGATAGTAGCTCTGACTCACTTACCCAGAGGAATTTTTTCCAGCAGGTAGAGATAGCTTTGAAAGAAGTCATTGCGAATGGCTTTGTGAAGGATAAAGGACATGCTATGTCGACAGAGTTCATTGTCTGTCTTCTGCCAGCGAGATCTAAAGGCAAAATGGGCTCCCAGGTGGGCCATGGTGAGGGCACAATTATTCCTATGGAGAAAGGACACTTGCCTGACTGTTCCTTTGAATTCGCCTTCTCTTCCTACAAGAACTTGAGACTGTCATTTTAAACCAGTTCCCTGTCCATCTATATCAGGAGAGACTGTCATGGGGCCCTGTGGGAGGGATAGCCAACACGGAGGTCAGGCTCTTGGCATGTTCATGGTCTGATTGCTTGGGCGACACCACTCCAAGCCAGCAGGTGCTAAGTAAAGACGAAAACAGGCTGTGTGAGATCCTGCTTCATCCAGGAGAAAGCACGCCTCCCTCCTTTCACTGCTTCTTCAAATAAGCAGTCACACAGCCTGCTAACACCCTGAATATTTACCCTAATTTGATTCCTAAATTGGAATAGCCTGATTTCCATTTCAAAGAGTTGTGAATATTTTGCAAGAGATCCTGTTCCCTGATTTCCATCACTCATCCTGGAACACTGAATCCTCAAATTACAAGGACCCTTCAAAGTCATCTTCTGATCCACACTCCTTTCATCAGTACAATTTTGACCAAATCATATTGCAGAGATGGATATGTGTTTCCCATTTCGAAGGATCTTCAAGAGACACAATTATATGACAGCCCAAATCTTATGTTAATACCTTTCTCCACAGAAAACTCTCCCACCTAGCTTGCTTTAAACATTTATTCATGCATCGCTGTTTCTTTCTCTCTGTCTGTCATGAATATGATTTATCATCCTCTGGTTCCTCTATTGGATGTCTTTGACTTGTCCCTCCTGGTCATTCTCTACTATGTACCCAAGAGTCAGACAACATCAGTGGACTTTCTTGCTATCTGACTTCTAGTCGGATTCAGCCAATGGGTATGTTGAGTTCTTATGGATCTTCCTCTTAGGAACATTAGAAGAGGGAAGAGGGTAGTCCTGATCTCTGCAGGAAACAGGGAATTCATTAATTATGATCTTCCCACCTTAAGGAGAGCTATTTAACTCCAGTGGTATTATTGTCCCATTCCTTATTTCAACAACTGCTCAGGTTGCAACCTGAGCTTTTTGTGCCCCTTGACATGATGTGGGGCTTATGGATGGGCACATGATGCTCTCTCAGCTCCAGCTTTCATTTGGAGTAGACACATTTTCTCAATTTGTTATCCCTAGTGCCAGCTTGTGTTGGGTTCTTATGCTAGTAACATGAAGGTTTACAGAACATAGATGCCATCCTGCCTCACCTTTACTTAATAAATTCTCACATGGATGCAGATAGAGTTGACAATACCAAGCAGAACAGGAAAACCTCTATGAAAATATTTCACAGTGTTAAGAAAGAAGTCTTTTTTTTTAAAAGATTTATTTATTTATTCATACAGAACTGGGGTACAGGCCAGAGATGCGGAGGGTGAGAGGATTCACCAGAGACAGAGTGGGGAGCAGAACAGGCTGACTGATGAAGTACACAGCTGAGGGGAGCGGCGGGCAGGCCAGGGGAGGTCTGCCTCGCCATGTGGATCTCCTCCGGGGCAGGCGGGGATCGAACTCATGCGGAAGTGGCTTAAGCTTCTCAGTGCTATGCTTTAACCTGCTGCGCCACCAGGGAGGGCCAAGAAAGAAGTCTTTTAAATGGAATTAAACAGATGTAACTGAATTAGAAACTGATTTTTACCACTTATATTGAAGCAAACTTGACAAAGTCTTAGTCTCCTGAATCTTATTTTACTTTTCTGAAATATGAAGATGATGAGGATAAGATATACCTTTTCATGATGGTTATGAAGAAATACTCAATGTAGACCACCACAGTTCCTCACATAGAATAAGACTCAAAAAGTGCTAAATATTCTCAGTATAATCACTGTGAAAAATTTGATCCTAAAGGTACATTAGGTCTATCTGGCTTTTCTTAGGGGTGTTACATTCTCTCTTACCATAAATTTTACCACCTATCCATGAGATGTTTTGTGCTCAATATACTTAAGAGTTGAAAAGAAAAGCAATCTAAATGAAGTGTGCTTTGAGATCTCATTCATCTACCCATCAGAATTTTCTGTGGCTGTCAGGAAAACTAAACTACAGAGGAGGAAAATTTTCTTATTTGTATCCATCAATATATCTAATAGGAGACAGGATCTTAACTCCAACATCTTAGCAATGTTTTGATAACCTCTCCAATGTTGAAAAGGTCAAATGCTTGTTCCCAGGAGAGAGACTGGCAATAGCTGACTCTAGCTACTCTGTATCCCTTATTTGGAAATTGATATTGGTAAGTTTCTCAGTTTTTACAAAATAATCATCTTTCACTATAAAATGGGCATTAGTTATTTATGTTTGGAAAAAAAATTATTAAGTGTTCTGAGATCTTTATATTTCAGTTCCATAGTTCCTGGGTGGAGATGAAAGACAGATTGGCTTATACAAAATGCCTTTGTCAGCTTTTGTTTATCTCAGTGGGTCACATTAGATTTTGTGACTATTTCTCATATTGGTCTAGCTTGCATCAGTTTCTGGCTCATTGCATTTGTTTCCATATTGGAATAATTTTTCATTCACAGCTGAAATGCTCTATTTGCTACCACCTCATACTACTCTTGACTATGTTCAGAGTGAGTGAGTGAGGGCATGAGTGAGACCTCATGTCTACCACAGGCATCCAATTTCCAGGCAGGAAAGGAAAACAATGAGTGTAGAGGAAAGAATATGACCACAGCCAGAGAAGATGGAAACTCTGAGTTTATCCATATTGGTTTGTTTACTAAGAGGAGATACTTTGGTGAAGAGTAAAGTGCTGCAAAACAATACATTAGCATGAGAAAGTCTCAGAAGTAAGAAAGATAAAGAAAGAAAACAACTACATAAAAAGAACAAACTGTATACAATATTGTGTTAGACTCAGCATTTGGCAAAATCTACTCAATAGGAAACACCTATCAAATTGTAATTCCATAATAGTTTAAACAGAAAATTCAACAGAGATAGTAAAATAAAAACATTTTAGACAAAAATAGAAATTGTCACCCATAAATGAAACTGATTTTTAAAATCTATTTCAGGAAGAATGAAATTAAGAGAGTGTGAAAGTATTACAATAGAGAAAAGATATTTTCAGTAATAGCCTTGATTATGCACAATTGTGTTCTTACCACTCTCTTACTTTTCTACTCTCATTTATTTTCCTGTACTTTTGTCTAAGAAAAGATTTGTGTATGAAAAAATTGTGGTTTAGTGTAGGAAAACATTTTTTGATACCAGGGTAAAAAAAAATCATTTTCTAATGCAAAAATAGAGAAAGAAAAAGTATTAGTTTTACTAACTTAATATTGTAATCATGAACTTTTTGTCATCAAAAAAAATCACAGTGAAATTAGAAATCAATTATCAATAAAAAATTTGCATACTAAATGAATGGTTTTATAAATAAATAATAATAATAATGCAATCCTATAATATAATAGAAAAAAGGCAATAACATATTTCAAAGAAAAGTAAGTACAAATGCCAGTTAAGCATTTTTTAAAATGTTCAACTCACTAATAATCTAAAATATGAAAATTTTAAACATAATAAGAAGTATCACTGGTTTAGCAAAAATTAAGGTCTGCTAATGGTACGGGTCAGGAATAGCAAAAAAATACACATTGTAAACTGTGCATTTTAGCAAACACTAATGTGAATATTTGCAACAACAATTTTAGGAGTTTACTTTCAGTAGTGATGTCTATACCCTTGACAAATAGCTTACTCCTAGGCATATACCCTGAAACATTTCTGAAAATTTATTGCATTAATTTGTTTTTTTTGATTATTGAATTGTATACTTAAAATGGGTAAATTTTAACATAGATATGTAACTATACCTCAATAAAATTATTTTAAAATGCATTAAAATATATATGTCCCAATGGCATATACAAAAGCAATTGGAGTTAATGAAAGCCAATATCTTTACAATATATGAATAGTAGAATCTGAAATACTTATCAAGCATGTTTAGATATTATTGTGGAGAGATGTTATCATTTTGGGCAATAAATTATGATTTGGTTTTTAAATATTAAGAAAACTAGTATATTATTCTATCTCCAGTATCTTTATAGATAAGCTTCTATCTTGCTTAAAACTAACTCAATATTTTCATTAATTCTCTTAAGAACATAGAGAATACATATATTTTATTCTCTATAAAGAGAGTAATATAGAGAGAATTAGTAGCTACAACAAAGATGAAAATTGGATTGTCCAATCTCCACCCAAGGAGATAGACTTAGAAGGCAAAAATAACAGGCCAAATCAATAAAAATAAATTTAGGATAAAATCATCAATATATAGTGTTGTATATATATTTTAATAAAAATTAATGATGGGAACACAATGGCTCTGGCAGCAGACTATGGGTAGTAGACTATGGGCATTTGGTGGTAGGAACACAAAAGTAACTACACTTGAAGTAGGGGATCTTACTTCTAAAATTCCAGCAACAATGTAAACCAACATCACTTCAATAAAAGAAAAATTTATGGTGAGAATACAGAATGAATAATTCTTGGTTGATAAACTCTACTCTTGTGTTAACAAGGTAGGCTTTAGGTTTAGGGTAACAGAACAATACAAAAGAGTACAAGGAGGCTTCACTGGGTTATATAAACCAGCAGCCTCACCTTACCATACACTGGTCCATCCCCAGAGATTGCTTATCTCTTTCTTTTTCCTACTTTGTTTAAGAAACAAGAACCCAATCACCTCTGATTAAAAGTTGGAAGCCATTAACATCTGTATGTTTAGAATATATGGTCCAAGAAGTTGAGATGACTGTTTTGGCTCACCGTAGTGCTATGGTGTACAAAAAGGTTGTCTGTTGGATATATGAACCCATCATATTCAAGGTTGGCAACTAGGTTTCAACTTAATAGTCATTGATAAATGAAAATGGACCTTGAGGTAAATGACCCTTCATAGCTAAGAAATGTTTAAACCTATAATTGTCAAGTTAAGTCATCAGTCTAAAGGACAGAAAGACTACAGTGGCCCTTGAGGAATTCAATTCTGTCTTACTGAGAAAAATCCAATTTGGTTGCTAGTTCTCATTAGGGAATTTGATTCCCCAAATTAAAACGCATTCACAACCTTAATGAGGAGAGTAATATCCCTGCCTATAATACCTGTTGTGGGTCCTCCCTGGTCGTATAATGGGTTAAAGTACAGCACTAAGAAGCTAAAGCTACTTCAGCATGATTTCAATCCC
>NW_004567125.1:15939800-15940610 GCF_000260355.1 Condylura cristata | reverse complement strand
TCGCCTCCGGGGCAGGCGGGAATCGAACTCATGCGGAGGTGGCTTTAGCTTCTCAGTGCAGTGCTTTAACCCGCTGCGCCACCAGGGAGGGCCCTAGCCACATTTTTAGCTACATGTAGGCAGAGGCTATCACACTGTACATCACAGACAAAAAAGAATTCTGCTGTAGAAATTTACATTGAACTATAACTGTGTGAATATGACTCTCAAGTCACAAATTTAGGAAGAATCTTAGACTTGTAATTATTATTCCAGTCACCAGGAGACTTGAGATCCCTGATATTTTATTAATAAAACCCAGTTTTAGACTTGCTTTACAGAGTTGTCTGCCTTCCCAAGTGGAGCAGAGAGAGTAATGGGCCAGTATGTATTACCATGTCTCATTATTTTCCCAATTATAAGCAATTTGAGTGCAGTCTAACTCAATTCCATATTACCTGCAGAACCTAAAATGGTTTTGGACACATACTAAACATGCAATGATGATTTATTTAAGTCAATAATAAGTGTAGGCTATTATCTACAACTCCTTACTGACCTCTTTAAAATCACTGAAACCAGCCCTCCCAGGTGGCACAGCAGGTTAAAGCACTGCACTAAGAAGCTTAAGCCACTGCTGCATGAGTTTGATTCCCTCCTTCTCCGGAGGAAATCCACATGGCGTGGCAGACCTCTCCTTGCCCGCTGGCTATTCCCCTCAGCAGTGTACTTCATAGATCTGCCTGTTCTGCTCCCCGCTCTGTCTCTGGTGAATCCTCTCACCCTCCGCATCTCTGGCCTATACCCCAGTTCTGTATGAATAAATAAATA
>NW_004567125.1:15936833-15939394 GCF_000260355.1 Condylura cristata | reverse complement strand
TATATTTATTTATTTATATATATATCGTGCAAGTTACACCAGCCCTGGGAAACTAGACATGAAATGGTTGAGATGGCCAAAGGTTGTCACGAGGGACTACGGATTAGAACCTGGTCAAAGCAGCAAATTAAAAAAAAATTTAAAAAGCTCTTAAAAGAAGCTGACAAGGGAAGCTTAAATCTTATTTAAAGGGTCAGGTTGTACTAAGCCTTGAAAAATTCAATCCTCTAGAGGACTATATCTCACTAAGAAAGCTCCATGTAAGTTTATCATGTATCCAACACCTAGACATTGGGCCTTGGAGACCACTAGGATAATATTTCCTCTGGATTAGCACTGAAGCTTGCAAGTGACATTTGTACGAGGTATACTTTAAACTCTAGGGCTTTCCCTATTACGAAATGATAATTCTGAGGGGGAAAAAGTGCTTACTGCAGAGAAGTTGCCATGATTTATGTCTTGGACAGTCTTCCATTTCACACAAAGTAACTTATTAGAACAAGTATTTTTTGTTTTTCCTTTTATTTTTAACTTATTATCTCTTGATTGATACAAAAGGCAAAGCGTATTTGTTTTAGTGTGTTCTTATTTTTTTTAGTTCCTCCAGACATTGACATGCATGTGAAAGTTTGTCTGTCTATGAGGGCTAAAAGGGAGAGAGACATACCACATGAAAGACTATCAAAGGTGGATATAGTCTAGTTAGAAATGTACCCTTGCACTGAATTCAAGGAATCAACAAGAATTAGCTAAAAGCATAATTGGAAGAAAAGAAGGCAATTCCCCATAAAAGTAAACTTTACCATGCTTCTGTTTTCTTGTTTTTTCTTTTTTTAACATAATGATGACTTACGTTGTTAAGAGTAGAGTTAAAAGATATTGGAAGAACCAGTGTGAACCAATGTCAATCTTTTTCTTTTTTTAAACAAGTTTTATTGAAGAATACTTGACAAAAAATCATGTTTTTAAATTAAATTTATTTATTTTCTTATATTATTGTTAATTTCTGTAAAGTATTTGAGTTCTTCCTCCAGGTATACTCATTGTAAGTTCTCCCACAACCATAACAAAGATAAAAAAACATATATGTGTGTGTTTATATGTGTGTGTGTACATTTATATATGTATATATAACACACATACATACTTCAGATGTACAGAGTAATGTGTTGATACACATTATGAAAATTTTTAATCAGTTAATATTGTCATTATACTACATAGTTACTCTTTGGGGTTTTTGGTGTTTGTTTGCTTCTTTTTGGTGATAACAGTTAAGATATACTCTCTTAGTAAATTAGAAATATATAATTTATAAATGTATACCCTACAGTCAATCCCCAGAGTATATTTATGCTTCATATATGAAACTTTGACATTTCAAAATGTTTGCTGAATTTTAAAATTCTTGCCCCCTAAAAAAATTAAGTCCCCAACCTGTTTCTATTTTTAGACTCCCTCCCCATGGTTAGAATGTGGCTATGATCTTGAAAATAATTTAATTAAACAGAGAAAGAATGGACAAGCATTCCAAGAAGTTTTACCAGTTGACATGAAGGCCTCTGGTTAGGCCAAAAGGAATCAGTGAACTTTATAGACTGTTTCAAAGATTTCCTTTAATTTTAAAAACATTGAGGATCATTTGGGACATCTTAAGCATAGGGAGAGAAGAGTAAGAAGAGGCGAATATAAACAGGATTGCATTTTGGGAACAGTATTGCTGTTTTTCTGTCTCTCTTTCCCCTTCTGGATCTTTATGATCTGGATGTTATTTCTCTTTAGGTTATCCCAAAGGACTCTTACATAATATTCTTTCTTTTTTCTATCTGTCTTTGTTGTTTAATGAATACTCTCAAATTCATGATTTATGCTCATCAATCTCTCTGCTGCTTGCCTTGTTGACTGTGGAAGTACTCAGTTGCATTTTTAAATTCTGTTTTAATATTTTTAGATCCATTAGGTCTTCCTGTAACTGTCTAATATTTTCTTGATCTTTATTCTATTTTATATCATCCCTTGGTTTTTGTTTTATTTTAAAACAAAATCAATTGACTTTTCTTTTATTCTACAGAGTACCTAACGTTAAACAATCCACTTCAGTAGTCCCATTTTCTGATTTCCCTGGGATCTTCTCCTTGCCTTAACCTGACACTTATCATTAATATTCCTAACTTTGGCCTAGAAATCTGATCTGACTCTTCATTCTTGATTTTCTTCCAGTTTGCTGCATCTGTTACTTCTTTCATACTAATCTACTTCTCAGGCCAACCTGGCAATCTAGTCTTGGTCTTTGATTGAGGATTTGGTTTAGTGCTCATGACACTATTTCTGACAAATGCTGCCATCTGGTCAAAAGCTATTCTCCTGACAGTGGTGTTATTGTGCCAGCACTGGTGGCTACTGCTAAAAAGTGCTGTATTTTTTTTTTTAAGATTTATTTATTTATTCATACAGAACTGGGGTACAGGCCAGAGATGCGGACGGTGAGAGGATTCACCAGAGACAGAGTGGGGAGCAGAACAGGCAGATCGACAAAGTACACTGCTGAGGGGAGCAGCGGG
>NW_004567125.1:15781170-15936058 GCF_000260355.1 Condylura cristata | reverse complement strand
ATATTCATACCAGTCCTATATCTTATATCTTATATCTTATATATAGGATTTTTATCACAGGTATGAAGCAGTTTCTCATTGTGGTTTTGATTTGCATTTCCCTGGTGATGATTAGCACATTTTCATCTGCCTTCTGGCTATCTGTAAATCTTTGCAGAAGTGTCTACTGACCTTTCTATCCATATTTTTACTGGGCTATGTTGCTGTTGTTCTTAGATTGCATGAGGTTTTTATATAGCTTGGATACCAGCTATATATATATATATATATATATAAAAGGACAATTATTTTTTCCCATTCAGGAGGTTTCCTTTTTGCTTTACTGATAGTTTTTTCTTTTCACTGTACAGAGATATTTAGATTGATATAGTTCTATTTGCTTATATTTGCTTTTGTTTCTCTTACCATTGAAGACTTCACAAAGACATCTCTGAAGCTTATATGTCATGAAGTGTTTTTGCCTGTTTTCTTCAATGTATTCTTTGGTATAAGGCCATACATCCAAGTTTAATCTACTTGATTCTATTTTGAGTTAATTTTTGTATAAGGTATGAAATGGTGAACTAGCTTTATTTTTGTGTTCTGGACAGAATCCCCTTACCCTCCCCCCACACACACACCATCTTGTTGAAGAGAATCTCCTTTTCCAATGTTTATTCTTGGCACCTTTATCATAGATTAATTACCCATAGATGTGCAGATTTATTTCTGGACTCTCTATTCTATTCTATTCTATTCTATTCTATTCTATTCTATTCTATTCTATTCTATTCTATTCTATTCTATTCTTCTATTCTATTCTATTCTATTCTATTCTATTCTATTCTATTCTATTCTATTCTATTCTATTCTATTCTATTCTATTCTATTCATCTGCTTCCCCCACCACCAGTGCCATACTGTTTAGATCACCATAGTTTTATGGTCTAAGCTTGCAATACTCTCCCTCATTTTGTCAGGATTGTTTTGGCTATTTTGAGTCTTTTGTGGTTCCATATGAATTTCAGTAATTTTTGTTTATTCTATTTCTTTGAGGAATGTCATTGGAGTCTTGATAGAGAGTGCATTGAATCTATATATTGCTTTGGGTAGGATGGCCATTTTAATAATGCTAATTCTTAGAATCCATGAGCTAGAAATACCTTTTACTTCGTTGTGTCTTCTTCTTTTTCTTTAAAAAATTCCTTACTGTTTTAATTATAAAAACCTTGCACCTCCTTTGTTGAGTTGAAAATTGTATACTTGAAAAAAATTGTATACTTGATTTTTTTATTTTTAGCTCCTTGTTTGTATAAAGAACTGATTTTTATAGCTTGATTTTGCATTCTGACACTTTCTGTATTGATTTATCATCTCAATTAGTTTTTAATTGTGTTTTTATGGTTTCTATATTTGTTATCATGTTTCCTGCAAATAGTGATAATATTATTTCTTCATTTGCACCTTGGGTCCCTTTATATCTTTTTTCTTGCCTAATTGGTCTACCCAGTACACTATGAATAATACAATGAAAGTAGATATCCTTGTAACATTTCTTAGAGGAAAATCTTTCAGTCTTTGGCCATTGAGTATGATACTTACTGTGGGTGTTATATATGTGGCCTTTATTATTTTGAGGTATGAGCTATATATCCCCAGTCCAGTTTTGGGGGAGATTTTAAATCATAAATGGATGTTGAATCTTGCCATTTATTAATAAAACCATGTGAATTTTACTTTTCCTTTTGTTGATGTAGAAATAACATTGCTTGATTTTTGAATGATGAAACATCCATATATCCCTGGAATAAGTCCCAACTGGTTATGATGTGTGATCCTTTTGATGCATTGTTGAATTTGATTTGTTGACATTTTGAGAATCTTTATACCTGAGTTCATCAGGGAATTGTAATTTTCCCCTTTTTGTGATGAGAGGTTCTAGTATATGTAATGTTAGCCTCAAGCAATGTGTTTGGAAGAATTCCCACTTTATTTTTTGGAAGAGTTTGAAAAGACTAGGTATTAATTGGTATTTGAAGATTTGGTACAACTAGCCATCTGTGCTTTGGCTTTTGTTTGTTGTGGGAAATTTTGATTGCTGTTTCAATTTCTATGCTTGTGATTAGTCTATTCAGGTTTTTTTCTCTGATTCACTCTCAGAAGGCTGTAGATTTCTAAGAATTTGTCCTTTTATCTAAGTTATTCAATTTTCTATTATGTGGGTATTTATAGTAATCTCTTATGGTCCTCTCTATTTCTTTTTTTTAATTAAATATTTATTTAAGCATAAAGAACTGGGGTATAGGCCAGAGTGCAGGAGTGGTGAGAAGATTCACCAGAGACAGAGTGGGGAGCAGAACAGGCCGACTGATGAAGTGCACTGCTGAAAGGGGAGCAGCCTGTGGGTCGGGAGATGTCTGCCATGCCATGGATCACCTCATGGGGATCCAACTCATGCTGAAGTGGCTTTAGCTTCCTAGCACTGTGCTTTAACCTGCTGCACCACCAGGGAGGGCCCCCTCTCTATTTCTTTCTTTCTTTATTTTTTTTTTTAATTTTGATGATGATCCACTAATTTGATTTTTTATAGTTTATTTTTATATCATTTTGTGCATTTTTCCATCTCAGTTGTAATCCCCGTGGGCTTCCCAACATCAAAGCACCCATGTGCCATCACCATAGTCCAGTGCATTCCCCTCTCTATTTCTTAAGACTTTTGCAATGTTTCTTTCCTTGCTGATTATGTTTATTACAATTTTCTCCTTTGTTTTTTAGTGAATCTTCCCCCCCCCATTGGTCCTTTGATTTTCTTTTATTTCTATTTGAGTAATTTGAAGCAAGTTCATAGTAACCTTGAACTTTTTCAATGATGGTCTCTGACTCTTATTAATGTTTCTAGGTACTTATATCTTGATTTGGTTGAAAATGCCTTAATTTTGTGAATTCATCTATAGTAGTAAAAGAAGGATATGTGATAAGAATATGATAGAATCCTATGCTCATATTTAAGGTCTGTGAAAAAATCAAATGATTCAAAAATGATGTACTTCAATATATTCTGTAGAACAATATAAGTTGGAACACCTAAATGTGTGCATTGTTAGTATTCTATATTGGAACACATTAAAAATATAAGCTGCAGGCCCTCCCTGGTGGCGCAGCGGGTTAAAGCACAGCACTGAGAATCTAAAGACGCTTCCGCATGAGTTCGATTCCCGCCTGCCCCGGAGGAGACCACATGGCGTGGCAGACCTCTCCTGACCCGCCCGCTGCTCCCCTCAGCAGTGTACTTCGTCGATCTGCCTGTTCTGTTCCCCACTCTGTCTCTGGTGAAGCCTCTTACCACCCCTGAGCCTCTGGCCTGTACCCCAGTTCTGTATGCACAAATAAATAAATCTTTAAAAAAATATATAAGCTGCAAAATAAGTTACATTCATGCTACACTTGTACTAATTTAATTTATGTAAATACATGTGGCTAAGAGATCATTATATGAAATTTAAATCTTCAGTACCATGGCTAGCATCTACTCTGCCTACAAGCTTCTGCTTAAGCTAGTGATAGCTATCACAGGTATTGTAATTTCAGAGGTTAAGTAATCCTTATGTCAACCAACCAGTGTCCACTTTACCCTACATTTTTTCTACTGACATCCATATTATGACTTAAATGACCAGCTCCATCCTATGGTTATAGAAATACATAAATTTCACTGTGTTTTTGCCACTAGCTAAATGGCACACCACAGCTTATCAGTTCTGTAGCTCAGAAAGAAATGTTTATTCTAAATAGATGACTTTATTTTAAAAAAAAAATGCTAGTTCACTTAAAATATTGACTTTACTTATATCACCTTACAACCTTTTGTTGAATATAAGGTAAACTGCTCTAGCTGTGTAGAAACTAAAAGGGGATGAGAAGAATGAAACAAATATAAGGGAGAAATAACCTTGTCTTGCAGAGTATATTTTTGAGTGGAAGTTAAGAATACAACCAGCTATAGTATAAAACTGTAATAAATTAATGATATAGAGACATTGGAGGAACATAGAGGGAATATTTCATTCCATTTTGATATTCAATAAATATTTTCAGAAAAAGCAGGACTGAAAAATGAGTCAGAATTCTAAAATGTATCAAGCAACAGTAAAGAAACTGAGAGAACATGTTCCACAAAGCAGAATTACATGGTAGTTTGGTGTTTTCAAAGAAGTCTCATATGTCTTTGAAAGCAAACAAGTGAGAGATAGGTAGCCTGAGGAGGTAATAAGGAGCGAGATTGGAAACTTCCTCATTTAACAGGTTCATGTATAAACATACAATTACTATTCTGATAGTTTAGTTGGCAAACCTGGGCTAGAAACTTATGTGGTAATTATTTAATGTTCTAAAATAAATATTAAACGGATAAAAGAAATCTAATTGTCAAATATTTTCTAAACATGTCAGAATTTTAGCTAGTTCAATTAAAAGAAATTTTGGATTTTTTTTTAAAGATTTATTTATTCGTACAGAACTGGGGTACAGGCCAGAGATGTGGAGGGTGAGAGGATTCACAAGAAATTGCGGGGAGCAGAACAGGCAGATCACGAAGTAGACTGCTGAGGGAAGCAGTGGGCGGGTCAGGAGAAGTCTGCCGCACCATGTGGTCGCCTCCAGGGCAGGCGGGGATCGAACTCATGCGGAAGTGGCTTAAGCTTCTTAGTGCTGTGCTTTAACCTGCTGCGCCACCAGGGAGGGCCCAATTTTGGATTATTTTAAATCAGCATTTCTCTAAATTAGATTTGATCATCTGGAAAGTTTGGGCATGTGGGAAAAATTTACAGTGGATAAGTTTGTGAGCTTCAAAGGCTATCTGATAATATCAGTAAAGAGTAATACTGCTATTTGCATAAGAGTCTAATTTAACAAGAATTAGAAAGTATCTTTTCTACTCAAGTGTCTTGGTCCCGAAAATTGCAAAATCCTTTGGTACATCCTTCACTAACATCTTAGAGCTTTAACAACTGCAAAATATACATATTCTTCACTACTAGGGAAAGATACTGGAGAAGCATGAAGACATTGAAGTAGACACTGGGATTAGGAAAGTAGAGTATAGCAGAAGAATATCAAAGAAAAACTGCATTTCTGCCTAGTTCCAACCAAGAAAATATACTTGGTACATATAATACATAATTTATTAAAATTTAGTAAGTCAGGGTCTTCCCTGGTGGCAAAGCGGGTTAAAGCACTGCACTGAGAAGCTAAAGCCACTTCCGCATGAGTTCGATTCCTGCCTGCCCTGGAGGTGACCACATGGCGAGGCAGACCTCTCCTGACCCGCCCGCTGCTCCCCTCAGCAGTGTACTTCGTAGATCTGCCTGTTCTGCTTCCCACTCTGTCTCTGGTGAAGCCTCTCACCGCCCCTGAGCCTCTGGCCCCAGTTCTGTATGTACAAATAAAATAAATCTTTAAAAAAAAATTTAGTAAGTAAATAAATATTTTTTGGTTACCTACTAGTGCCAGGAATGCTAGAAAAAGTAATTTAACATGTATCGTTTTTTGGAAGAACCTACACTCAACTGGGAAAATAGATGGCAAAATATCATTATAATGTATGAAAATGTAGACTATGCTCCAGTAAAAATAAAAACAAGGTTCTGTGGACACTTTATGGAAAGGATAGTAATAAAGCTGGTTCTTAAAGTGTTATTCTTAAAATAAGAATAGAAAAAGATGCCAGGTAGCTAACACATCACAAACAAAAGCACACCTGTAAAACATCAACATTTCTATACCAATTTAGCATGGGAAAATCTATCAGAATTGGAAAATAATCAGGTTTCTTCTTCTACATTGCAAATTCCTAGCTAGTTTGGATGCAGATGATCCTGAACTTTGGAGAAACTTGGGATAACTGTTTATTTGTCAATAATAATGCTTTATTATAGAAATCCAGATATCTTTACCTGAAAATTTGTTAATAAACACAGAATCAATTGAACATCACAATTATTTATTCCTTTTTTATTTATATCTTTGCTGATATAGTTACTTATATACTTATGCCAATATGTATTAAATTAGTATGGTAAAATCCAGAAAAAAAGCAGCAATTAAAGATTCAAATAATTATTGTTTTAGACTTCAAAAATCATTATCAGGATGTCAGTATCTGCATAGGGAAATGTGTGTTTTTATAAGTCCAACTCTATCAAAGCTTAATCATTCTCTTATTAACTGAGGAGTACACTCCACTAGTAGTTGTAGCTTTATAAAAGAGTTTTCTTGGTTATAAATAAGGCCTGAGTTCAATAGATAAATGATTTTTTTTTTAATGGAGAAGAAAGAAATCAAGTGTACTGATCCCATTGAGGACTGAAAAGAGTATTTTTGAAAGAGTGAATTTAGGCCACATTTACTAAAAACTCTGATGTGTTGGGCATTGGTTTCAGAGTTATAAAAATATAATTATTAAGTCTTGAGAAATATAGTTTTGTTGAGAATATGGTCAGGTAAATAGGAGCTTGTAACTAGTTACAAAAATAGACACAAGGTGGCAATTTTACTTGAAAATTTAAAGGATCAGATAATTTTCTAATGTAATGAAATGGAAGCTGAGTCTAAAATGGTTTATCAGGTAAACAAATGTAAGAAGCAGAAGCTAATTCACAGAAGTTTAAAGAAAACTTTTTTTTTTTTAATGGCAAGAATATGGGGTGACTAGTGGTATCCCACACAAGTTTATGCCTGATATGCTATTTGGACTTTATTCTCTAGATAGAAGAATTCATCAGCAATTCTTAAGCAAGGGTGTAATAACCCAATCTGACTTGTAGTAAGTAATTCTATCAACAAACAGAGATTAGTTAGAAGAGAGAGAAGTGAAGAGACCATATAAAGGCAGCTGCCATTGTTATCAAACCAATGAGAGTGAAGATTCTTCATGAACACTAGTGACTTCCTAGTATCTGGCACATAAAAACATTACCACCAAATGCTTGTTGAGTAGATGAATGAACTCAGAGGCATTGAAGAGATAGAGCCATCATTCCCTGATCAGCTGCATCTGAGGAATGCAAAAGTGGGAGGAATGAAGAGTGATTGAAGTTTTCTAATTTGGTCAAGGTGAAAAGTGATTCCATTGACTAAGACTAGGGGTTTGGATGAAAGAAAATGTTTAGAGAAGAAAATAATGTGTTTTTCCTGGGGCATGATGAGAACTTAACTAGGAACAGAGCAGAAAAAGAGAACAAAGAAAAAATTGGGGATAAATCAAAGGCAAAGCTGGTAACAACTGACAGCAACACCTAGGAAATATTTCAAAAGCACCATGGTTTGGGAACCAGGAAAGCCTGAATGAGTTACCCTGAAGTGTTAGGGATAGACTGGGTCACCGATTTTAACATGAATTGAAATTTTTGCACAATACTCAACATAGGGAAGTTTGTTTTTCTTCAGGAAAGGAATCTAAGTGACAAAGTCTGATATCAATACATATCTGTTAGACATGGGATAGGAGTTACATAAAAAGAAACACAAAGGACCGAACAGAACAAAACTAACCTGTTTAAGTAGATGTGGATATTTTAAGTGTCTCTCTGTATTTCAACTGGAATACTCAGATTTTCACCCTGGAAGGTGAAGTTCAGTTGCTAGTATGGTAAGTAAGACAATTGCTACTGAAAATAGAGATAATTCTTAGAATTTTCTTATTAGAGATAAAGATAATTTGATGCCACTGCTATTATATATAGAAGCTATGGAAAACCCATTTGGGAAAATGTATCCAAAAATAAAAGTCTGAAGAGTCAATTCTAGAGTCTCAGGTAAAAATGTACTCATTATACTATTATGTAATTCTTAACTTAAAATTTAATTCAATCATTGATTTTCAGCAAACACTTAACACAATTCAGGACTTTGGTAGACTTGAGGAAGCCACTGGAATGTGTGTGTCACCTTAAAATTTGTCAAATTTGAAGCCCTAACCCACACATTTGGAGATGGGAGCTTTAGGAAAGTAATAAAGGTTAAATAAGTTTATAAGGGTGGCACCCTGTTCCCATAAGATTAGTATCCCAGTTCTTCTTTTTCTGTATGGGCATGCACTTTAGGAAAGCCATATAAGAACACAGAAGGCTGTTAGCTACCGACCAGGAACAGAGATCTCACTAGGAGTCATTCTGCCCAGCCTTGCTGGGACTCCTAGCCTCCAAAACTTAGAGAACATAAATGTGTATTGTTTAATCCATGCAGTTGGTGTTATTTTGTGTTGGATGTCCAAGTAAACTAATACAGCTCATAAGTAATAGAATTAGCACCTATGCTCTAGTACTAGATCTAGCAGTCCAGCCAGGTAAGAAAAATGCAGATGAAATAGAAAGGAAAGGACAACAGGAAACAAAATGCATAATTAAATATAAACAAATTTGAGGTAAGGGCTATTTTAGAGATTTCATAGGGGATTTAAGGATTGTTATGACTTTTGTTCAACAGTAAGGAGAGGGTTGAGTTGGGTGGAGATGGGGGGAGAAAATATATAAGAAAGAGTATATATGAGCCTGGAAAATTGGGCAAAAGTTTCTTATATTTCACAGGAGAACTGAGACCTCAAACATGATTAATGAGCTTGATGCAATAGCAGAGTTCAACATTTGAGATGATGGTAGATTCTAGGGGAGACCCAGCAAAAATATATCGTAATTGAAATCGTCTCCACATCTGGAGCATCAGTAGAGATTGGTGGAACAGAGCACCTTTACTCCCAAAACCAGGAGGTATGCTGATGTCAGACTATCCCCAATTCAATGAACTCCTCTGGGACAGGAGCTTTACAAGAGGATACCCTGCTACACAGGAGTATCTGGTCAAGGTAGCCATGGCCCAGAGTCAGAAAGTTCTTTAGGAAGGGGAGATAAAAAGGGTTAGAGAGGCCAGAATTCTATGAGAAATACTGGACCAAAATATATTCATATGTACCCAGAATTGTATTCAATGAAGTTCTGTGTGAAAAACAGACCAGAAAACACCTGCTATGGAAAGACAGTTTATTACCTACACTTCCAGAGAGGAGGGGGCCTTCCATCACTTGCAGGGTCACTTGGGAAAGCACCCAGATTAGTCAGGAGACAAAAGAAAAAGTAAAATTATAGACTAGAGACTCTGCTGGGGTTTTAGGCAATGTAAGAATGAGCCTATATATTTTTAAAATAAATTTAGAATTATGTAATTTAAATAATTTCAGTGGGCTCGGGGTATAGGGTGGTACCTGGTTCCCTTGTTCCTGGAATTTAATAAAGATGTGATTGGAGCTATAGTTCTGACTGGTTGGAAGGCATAGCAAAATACAAGCAAGTTTCTTGCTAGCTCTAGAAATTAGCTCACTCTAGAAGAGGAAGTCTCTCCCTTCGATCCACAGGGCCCTCAAGATGTCAATGTACCATAAAATATAGAAAATAAAATTATGATTAATATACAAAACACTATATAAAATATGTAGGATGAAAGAATAGTGAGGAGACAGTAGTTATTGTGAACATGAGATCTTCATTTTAAACATTTGATTCAGTCACTTGGATTCAGATTTGTGAACAGGTGATAGGTAGATAAAAAATTGAGATTATTTTTCTCTTTTCTCTCTTAAAGGGGCCACAACACTATCATACTTAGTTTAGGAACAGGTTTTGTGAAAAATAGAAATAAATTCAAATAACTGCATTTTCAGAAATCTGTGAAGTCATTTAGGCCAAAGCATATTACACTTTGTATGATCCCCTACCAAGCTATGCCCTCATGGGGTAAAACAATGTACCTCCAAATTCAAATTATTTAAGTAAGAAATATCAGCTTACTTAAATTTCTGGCCCAGTAACTTTTATTTCTGAATATGCATAAAACAGTCATGGCTTTAAGCCAATTCATTACTAGGTCCTGTTTTGAATAAGTTTCTTTGTATAAGTAAGACTACTTTTGCTTGATTTGTTTAAAACATATTTAAGATCCCTTGCCCTGCAAATGCATTACTATGTCTTCATGCCATTCTCATTTATAGAAATACATGTAAAGAAGCAAAAAAAAATTTATTCCAGTTTTCTTTTTTATTTACTCTCCTGAAAAGAGCGAATTATGCTTCTTTATAGTAAAGTGACAATTTTTGATACAAGTCTATTTAATTTTTTAAAATTTTTCTTAGAACAATCAAACATGAGTTTAAAAGTTACTCATTAGTGTTAATTAGAAACATATGTGAGGTTCCACATATTCTGGAAATGAACACCAAAAAGTTATAATCAACATGGGATCAGGTTTTCTGGCCTGGTTTTGCATATGTGAAATCAGAGAGTGTGAGAAGGTTAGTATAAGTATGTGACTGCTCATGAAGACGTGTGGATATCTGCATGTGCTGTGAAACGCCTACTTCTGTGAGATTCTCAGCATCCTAGAGAGGGAATCTTTTCCATGTAGCAAGACACACCCCAGGATATTAACACTCTCCCATTTCCTAGAGCCTCTGTTCACACCAGCTCCAGAGTAAACACCATGAAAAAAGGAGGCTCAAGCTGCTAAAAAGCACACAAAGCAACAAGGAAAAACAGTTTCAAATCTCATAAAAATGGAAAATGTTTCAAGAACAACTGCCTGCTTGTTCAGAGTGCCCACAGACAGGAGGGTAAATAAAACTCAGTACCTGTTAGATTTACAGGCAAATAACCATTATCTACTATGTGTAGATGAGTGAAGGATAATTTTATGCAAACCACAATAAGTAAACTCAAACAGAATGAACTAAGCCTGCACAGTAAGAACAGGAAGTTCAAGAAGAAATAAAATAAGGAAATGGTATTTTCTATGTGGTGTATCACCAACCTGGGAAATCTATTACAGGGTCAAAATCTGGAATAGGATTTTATAAAGGCATTGATTTGAAATAGAGGTATGAATCCCTTAGGATTTGTATGGCCACTTCATACCTTAAGTAAAACTTTGTTCCCTAAGATCTAATTACTAATTGGCCTTATGTAGAGAATTATGGAGAATTAGGAACTAGTTTTTACACAACAGCATGTAAAATATAAATTTGCTGGAAACTTTCATTGTTGCATTTACTTTTTGAATGAATCAATTTCAGTTAAGAATTATCAGGCTGGTGTGTCTGGTGGCAGAGGGGTTAATTATTAGTGCTACCATCACAACATGGCCTGAATTCAATCCCAGACAGGAGAGACTTCACATATGGCCCAGCAGACCTCCCTGGTCTCTCCTGCTGCTCCCTCAGCAGTGTATTTCAGTAGATCCACCTGTTCTACGCCCTGTTCTACTACTCTGTTTCTGGTGAAACCTCTCAGTCCCATGCCTCTCCCTACACCTCAGTTCTTAATGCAGAAATAAATTAAATAAATCTTAAAAAAAAAAAATCAGCAGCAGCCAAACACCTTGACCAAGAAAGTTTAGGAGTTTTTGGTTGTGTGTCTCAGAGATACAATCTTTCTCTTCAAAAGGCAGCACATTTTAATTTGGCCAGGTTTAAGTGATCAAATTAATTAATTCTATGGATCTTAAATTTCTTTAAATTCTGAGATTTTAAATTTAAAGGTGAGCTTATTGTTTTCAGGTTAAAGTTTCATTTGCTCCACACTAAATGTGATTTGATATGGGTGACAGTGGAAGACAAAAAATAAGACCTTTAAAGGGTCGTATAAAGTGCCTACAAATGGATTCACTAAAATAAGGGAATCAATTTATTTCTAACAAACCATGTTCCAGTGAGGCATGCATCAAAGTACTGATATTTATAGATTCCCTTTGAAAAATATGTCAGCATAAAAATAGAGGAAAATGTTGTTAGAGCAAAAACAGGCATAGGCTTTAGTGTAATTGAATTTGTTTAAATAGTTTTGCTAATTCAAGAACTCCAGTGACTTCACAACGTGGTGGAGAAGCATACAATATTAGATGATATTGCAGAAATTATAAAGACAGAAATAACTGGGCTTAAATCTAGGTTCTGGAAGGAATGAGGAAAAACTGGAGGTGAGGAAGGAACTGAGGGAGGAAAAAAGAAGCAAAAGGGAGGGAACTGTACCATGCACTAGTGAATCAAGGTGTTTTATGTACACTTATTTTTTCCTGTTAGCTGTGTGCTCTTATAGCTTCACCTCCTTGACCTTTAGTGTATATATTTATATGTATATAAGTAATTGGTAAATATACAACATATATTTGTATATCAAATAAACATATAAAATATTTATATTTTTATATATGTAGACATACAAAATTACTGTGTTGAATTAGAAGATCATAGGGACAGCGTGGTTTTTTGGGTCTTCCCACATCACCATATCAAGAAGTTAGCACCAGCACCTGAATAGCAAAAACTCAAAGGATTTTTTTTTTAAAGATCTATTTATTTATGCGTACAGAACTGGGGTACAGGCCAGAGGTACAGGGGTGGTGAAAGGATTCACCACAGACAGAGTGGGGTGCAGAACAGGCAGATCAACGAAGTACACTGCTGAGGGGAGCAGCGGGCATGTCAGGAGAGGTCTGCCACGCCATGTGGGTCACCTGGAGTGGGGCTGGCGGGGGCAGGGGTCTAACTCATGCTGAAGTGGCTTTAGCTTCTTAGTGCTGTGCTTTAACCTGCTGCGCCACCAGGGAGGACCCTTGATTTTTTTTTTTTTTTTAATTGAGTAACTCAATAAAATCAGGTGGCAGGGTACAACACAAACCTTAGGATACAAGTATGCAAACTGGCAGAGGCAAACTGCCAAGAACTGCAAGACTTGTCTGGCATTGGCATCTGTATAGGAGGGGAAATAACCAGAGAAAAAAAGCAACATTTGATTATCCCAACAATAAAAGAGCCAAAAACTGCCCAACAGCTAATACCTGAAAAATACAGCAGGCCAATTTGAGAAGACCGCTGAAACTGAAAAAAAGTTTTGTCTATCTCAACAATGTGAATGTAAAGCAATTGCTGTAAGCTCTATAAGGTGAAGCAGTCACTGTCCAGAAACTCAAATCTGATCTGTTAGGTAGGGCATAGAGATCCATGCTGAGGAAGATATCCATTGATTTAGCAATGAAGAGACAACAGAAAGAAAGAGAAGATTCAGACAAAAGTGGGGAAGATGAACAGAACTAGGATATCTCAAAAGCAAGTTGCTATGCATTTTTAACACAATATATACACAGCAGGAGAGGGGATTCCATCAATTCTGTTAAGTTAAAAAAGCTACTGGGGAAAAAAAAGTGTTTTCTAAATATGCAGGAAATTAAGTTTCACAAAAAATAAACAATAAAAATATGTACCAAGGTCAAATGCTATATAATCCCAATGAAATCATACCAGAAAGATATGAAAGAGTGGGAAATTGTTTGTTATTTGTTATAATTTGTTATTTCAAAGGAACCTAAGCTGTATTGATAAAAAACATGAAATAATAGCAAGTCAAAAAGAAAACTCAGAAATAAACTGAAACAATTAAAAAGCAGATTAAATATCTAAAATCCTTTTTGAAATATAGCATACTACTATATATGAAGAGTAATGCAATAAGTGATGTTATTTGTAAAAATAGAAAACCAAGAGGAAAAGCTTAAACTATAATGAAATGTAGAAAAAGATGAAGAGAATTTAAGATAAAAATGACAAATATTAAAGTAGACAAGATATGGATAATAGGAATCCCTGAAGATGAAAACCCTAGCAAGAAAACAAACTTTCAAGACTAATTCAAGAAAATATTTCTGATTTTTTTAAAAAAAACATGAAACTATACATTGAAAGTACACATAACTGAATCTCTTCATAAGAAAATTAACATCAAAACATTCTGATAAAATTACTGAACTTTTAAAAAAGAAAAAATCTTTATCTTTCTAAGCAAAATAAAACATGGAACTTACAAAACAAATGAAATCAGGTTAACAAATTTTTAAATAGCAATACTTTATGCCAGAAGAAAATAGAGTTCATTAGTTAATATATTCAGGCAGAAAATGTGAGCAAATATTTTATATTCAGTAATACTGAACTTTAGGTATAAAAAGCACAAATATCTTCAACAGGCAAAATGTCAAAGAATACTGTATCCACAAGCATTATCTTAAGAATGTACTAGAGAAGCTGACATCAACATAATACAATACCATATTATCTTAACAAAGGAATCAACTATGAATCTGATCAAACCTCTTGCTTCAGTTGCCAGATTAGCCCAAAATACATATTTACAGCAGAAGCATAATGAATTCCACGCTAAGTGTGAAGGCAGCAAAGGCAGAGTGTGGGAAATTACAGATAAAATCCTATTGGCTCAAGGGAAAGAGATGAGGGGTCTATAAATTTAAAGAGACTTAAAAGGCAAACCAAACTTTCTAAACAGAAACATTTTGAATGCATAAGATTTCAACAATGAGGAAAGCAGGGAAATAAAAGTCAGGATAGTGATGAATTTTGGAAACCAAAAGGGGCTGGCATCAGCAGCTGCACGTAGAGAAACTTGTGGACTGGCTAGAAAAGTTCCCTGATCTTGTTACAGGGGTGTGTGCCTTAAAATAATTCACTAAGTCATGTGCCTGACCTGTGATATATTAAATCTCTTTTACTTTGTAATAAAACAGTAAAAACAAATCAGAGGGACATTTAAACAAAACAATCCAGGCTCTGTTAAATTGTACCTATTTCCCCACCTTTAGGTATGGATAAATTACTGTCTTACAATTTTATCTCTTTGTGTGGCTAACCCATAATATGTCTTTATGAATATTCCTTATCCTCACCTCCCTACGGCTATTTATTTTTTTAATTCAATAAAACAGATTACCTTTGAGGCAACAGAAACCAACAGAGTAGAAATCAAGTAAATGTCCACAAGGTAAGCATAAAAAAGAACAATTATCCAACCTTCTTTTGAGCACTCTCTCCAAGAGGGATATTATTATTTAAGAGAAAAAAAAATGCAAGAGTCCCAATGTCTACTTAGTCTTCACTAAATAGCCAACATTAAAATATATATATTTATATAGGACTCACTATTTTAGGACAAAGTACCAATATGTTTCAATTTATTGGTGATTTCTCTCTGGTCTATAAATATGCATTCAAAACTTATTTACTGACCATTTCCTATGACCTGTTTTGTATTTTATTTGCTCTGAGTAAATTAACCAGCAAAATGAAAGAACAGAGTATGTGTTCCTTTAGTTTATACTTGACTTTCCCATTCAGGTTTTACATGTTTGTTCAAGTTTAATGATATTGTAAACTTGACTGTACTGGCAACAGAATAACCTTGGAATCAATCCTACCCCAACATCTCAACATCTAAAAACAAAAAGTATTCTGGAAACCATGAAAATAAAGTAAAATAGAACAAATCTTGCTTAAAAATATTTAAACTGTTAATGCTTCCTTTATTCAGATGGGAGGATTTTCATCAGCATGTCGATTTAATTATGGTGGAGATTATTTTATAGTCGAGACCATTTAAGAATAAATGCACATTACTAGGCCCTGAGAACAACAAATGAAAGTAAGTGGACCAGCAGTGTTTTATTTACTTTGCTTTTACCTTTGTTTTGTTGCTGTAATGGCATATTAACTTCTTCTTTTTTTTTTAAAGATTTATTTATGCATACAGAACTGGGATACAGGCCAGAGGTGCAGCGGTGGTGAGAGGCTTCACCCCAGACAGAGTGGGGAGCAGAACAGGCAGATAGACGAAGTATACTGCTGAGGGGGGCAGCAGGCAGTCAGGAGAGGTCTGCCACGCCATGTGGGTCATCTCTGGGGTGGGGATCAAACTCATGCTGAAGTGGTTTTTGCTTCTTAGTGCTGTGCTTTAACCCGCTGCTGCGCCACCAGGGAGGGCCCTAACTTCTTTTAATTAGGGCAATGTTGCATCCTCTCAGTGGACTCATTTGTAAAGAATAGGAGTTCAAATGTCAAGGTGTAAAGGCAGGAAGAGGATTGATTTTAGAGAAATATTTCACGAAATTTTAAGCTTGAAATAACACCATTGTATTTCTTTAGGTCTCCCTCTTTAAAAAAAAAAAAAGGCAATATGGACAAGGTATTGAAGTGTGAACTAAAATGAAATGAGCTTTATGACTGTTTTGTCACAAATACAGAAAGGAAAGATTCTGACCTATTTCAACCATTTCTCTGGATCTTTGATATATATCTACCTCTTCTGATAATAGTAATAAGTACCTTAAAGAGACATGGATTTGGCAGGAAATTTCTAAAATCAGAAACAATTCTGTTTCCAATATGCAGTTATTTTTCTGACACATGTGCTGTCTACACCGAGAAAGAAAAGAAGAAAGGGAGGGAGGAAAGGAATTGGGGGCAGAGAGGGTGAGAGAGAGGACAGAAGAAGAAGAGAGAGGCAGAGAAAGATAGGGAAGAGAAAGAAAAGGACAAAAGAAGTTAAAAGTTTTAAAATCAAATAACCTATGACTTAATTTCAGCCCATGCTTACAAGGCTGGGAAGCCCAAATTCATTTCTCAACTTCAAAGTTATGGCTGAGTGGCTGTTGCTAGGAACTGCACTGGAATGAACTGGCAGTTCTGGTTCTGTTCCTAACAACCCAAAGGGTATGTCACAAACACTTATATTATGGCAATGCCTTTCTTAAAGAGGTGAAGAGGAAAGAGCACTCTCTGGGGACCAAATAACTTTCAACTCATTCCAGCAGAAGGGGTGAGGCAGTAGTTGTCATATGCTTTACAGCTTTAAAAGTTTTCTAATTCTGCTACTAAGGCTTCAGAGGAAACATCTGGTAGTTAATATAGCCCATTGCCTGAATTTTTCCCATCCGGACTACTACTACTTTAACTCTCATGGTTTCTGGAACACAAAACATGTATTAAACAAACATGTATGACAGGTTGGATTTACTTAACATCTCTGATTCCAACGAAACATTTATCAAAAGTGAGAAATTTGGGAACAGAAGCAATAAATCAAAAAGGGATGGCGTGTCATCTTCTTTGTAAGAAAGAAATAACAGATAAGCTTACAATAACAAGATTGGGGCAGGGGAGGGGGGACTTGAGGTAGATGTGTGGGAAATATGACTGAGACATCAATTATTTTTCCATGATTCCCTGTTCATAGACTTTGCACTCCTTCAGGGTAATGGCTATGCCTTACTCTCCTAAAAACTTCAATTCCTAGATGAGGGCTTTCTGCAGAATAGGCATTAAGTGTCTAAATAATGATTTCATAGTGCTCTTGATTTCTATGTTAAAAACTCTACCATTGAATACCTTCTTGTGAATTTCATTCATTCATTGATGTTGTTTGTATCCGTACTGGGTTCAGGTATAATTCTTCAAGTTGATTCATATTTGCATACCCCCCCAAGCAATGTCTGCTGAAAAACTTTGATTAAATTCATAAATACACTAGATATACTCAGATCCTCTTCCTCTCTAACCACACCATATTCATTTCTTTAACTGCACACACAAAAGCATAACAGTAACTATGCTTTCAGAGAATTTATTATAAGTGGATGGATCCCTATATATAAATTCAAACATAACAGATATTTTGTCCATGAGCAAACCTATGCATTTGTGACTATCCATCATCTATAATAATACATTTAAATTTGACTTTAGAATACATTGATTTAGCTGCATTTAGGAAGGGTCATAGATTGACATATCACACAGCTGTTTTATCAAAGTATGGTTTGGGCTGTAAGAGGCCTGGAGATAGAGAAAAGCACAGAGATTCATTGTTCCTTAGCCTAGTAGGGTCCCCAGCCCCCATGTCCTGACACTTGCAGCAACCCAGTGATGTCATATTTGTTGTCTTACATCATAATTGTTGAAAACAGAGGTTAGCACCATCAGGGAGAGGTGTAATTAAAAGAGTCCTTTTTCACTGAAATTTCCTTTGCATTAAGATGTGCGACATGAGCTCAGTTTAAAGTGAGAAGTGAGAAGATGACTGCATTAATAGCTGGTGGATGTGGACTCTTTGGACCACAGTGGCCATTCGATAGTATCCCAAAGGCAGTCACAAGGTGAGAAAGGACTTTCTATAAAATTTTGAAGCAAATTAGGATTGAACTGTAAAATCTACATATTTAGACAATAAAAAATGTAATTCTTATACATTTGTTATTTAATACTGTGTATATAAAATCCAGAATGATTAATACTACTAAAAGGTATAACAACATATGACTTTCCTATATTAAAACACTTCTATGATTCTGTATACTTATAGAGTATATCCAAATACAATCCTATTTTATGCTGGGATCTTAATGTCTTTCCAAATTTACTTTCACTGCTCTTTCATTCCAACTCTCTAATCATCTCCAACTTCTTGCAGCTACCTACATAAACCAAGATATTTTATACTTTGAAGTTCTTTTATATACTATCACCTTTCCCTGGACTCCCCATTATGCCCTTTGCTAAGCAAATTTGTACACATCTTTTCTGGGTCATACTCTTATCCTCCTCATGACGGAGCAGATTCCTCCTTCCTTATGCCAGTCCCACCTGTCCCACTATGATATGCATGAGTAAATCAACAGTTATTTGTTTACATGTCTGGTGTCTAGTTTACGTGTTCCTTGAAGGTTGTGATTATTTATTTTTTTAGTAATTAGAGTTGATCATGCACATAGCAAAATGACAGGTCTCATACTTGGAGCTCTCAGGCCAACATGGATGAAGCTGCAGTGACTTTTTAGTTGCCACAGTGATTAGTTATAATATTACAATTGTCTTAGTAGGGAATTGTTCAGAGTTAACTTCATTTCAATCTTGGGAAAACAGCTGAAATTTTTGGTTATAGTTTTCAATAGCAAAAACAAGAAATGATCCAAGAGAAGTTAGTTTCTCAAAATAAGCTAAATGAAGCTTTGTTTGTATGATGACTTTTATCTGGTTAGGGGATTTTCATGACTGGTCTCTGTTTTTTATTTTAAAAGCAATCTAAATTGCAGAGGTACAAAACATGAATGCCTTCTAGGTCGGTGTTAAATTAAATATGCTGCACAAGCTTTGCAATATCCTGTCAATGTATGATTACTCAAAAATAGTGAAATCACATACAAAACTCAAACCTAAGAAACTGAAATGTTGGCATTCCAACAATTATTAATATTATATTCCAAGTAGCATTTATGACTAGTAAGAGAAAAAAAGCAATTTACAAAGTCTTCCAATAATTGTCAGACCTGGGGTGGGGGGGGATTTGGGTGGGGAGGGGAAGTAGGGGCAGTACAGAAATATAAGCTTTTTTTCTGCATGTGTTAGCATCAGCATAAATAAAAGACCTGTTGTTCAAGTTATAAAATGGAGCTTCTCCCAACTCATAGTTAAGAAAAATTCCAGTCCACACCTAATTTATTCATATCCCGTGCAATACGGGTTAAGAACAGAAATGCATTCACCAGCATCCAGCCTTTGAGGGTAGTGAAATCATAATACTTCTGGGAAAAGATTCCTTACCAGACATCTATGGCCTATTCATCATTGTCTCTAACTTCTTCCTGTCAATAGTGCCAGCCACAAACAAATCATGAAAGATTTAGGACAGCTGATAAAAAAAAAGTAAAATTCTTGAAATTGTAAAAAAGAAAAAAAAAATCACTCTTTTTCTATCTGCTGGAATAAAAAGAATATTTTTATAACATTTAGAAAAATCAACACATTTTTTGAAAATACATCTGAAAAGATTGTCTCAAAGTGTTTAGGCTTTCATTTCTGCTGTAAATACTTTCAATATTTGTGAATAAATCCAGTTATACCTGCACACCCATCTTTGCTCTTTCAAATAGAAGCTTTTTTAGTGTGGACAGAAGATCTGAAATTTTTACTTTGTTTTCATTTTTTAATTTTATTTAATTCTTTTTTATTGAAATGCCATTGGTTTTCACCATTGTTAGCATTTTGGAAGTGTATGATCTCCCCCTTCAGGTGTAGTCATTGAAGGAATGAATACATTTTGTCTTACTTTTTGAATAAATTCAAAACATATTTATTTATGTTCTATATATCAGTAACTTTTTAAGATTCATGTCTTTTTTTAAAGTTTTTTTTTAAAAGATTTATTCGTACAGAACTAGGGTTCAGGCCAGAGGTTCAGGGGCAATGAGAGGATTCACTAGAGCCAGAGTGGGAAGCAGAACAGGCAGATCAACGAAGTACACTGTTGAGGGGAGTAGCGGGCGGGTCAAGAGAGGTCTCTGTGCCATGTGGGTCACCTCCAGGGTGGTTGGGGATCGAACTCAGGCTGAAGTGGCTTTTGCTTCTTAGTGGTATGCTTTAACCTGCTGCGCCACCAGGGAGGGCCCCGATTTATGTCATCTTTAAAAAAAATCTTTTTTATTTAAAAACTTTGGAATTCAGTTTCTATAAAGATGGAGAAAGATGGATTTGAGGAGGCAGAAGGACAGAACACAAATGACTGGGTGAACAGGGTGCTTTAGTGGGGGTTCATAACAGTAATAACACATGGTGGGGGGCTTCTCCAAAATACAAATGTTTTGAGCCATCATTCAGTTTCTCTTAAAGTTCTCTTGAGCCTGTAATTTGAAAAGAGTGAAATCTTTCTTTTTGGTAAGGAAACTCTTAAATTGTTCAGAATCAGAGCTCCTATTGTGCTTCTCACACAGGAGTTTCTCTGTCTGCCCTTTGTTCTTCCTGGTGAAAAGCTGCTTAACAGTGTCTATCAAGTGGCTTTGTTAGGTGTTCCTCTTCATGTTCCTGGGAGGGCAGTGGTGGAGGCACACGGGGCAGGAGAGAAATAATATCCTGGAGATCTTCTTATCACTGGTGGATGCTGGAAAAACAGACATTGTGTCCACAGTCAAGGATCACTGGATCAATTCAATAATCCAGGCAGCTGGGGCAGATTATTGCCTGGAGATGCCAGGAGGCTGCAAAGGCCATGGTGCAGGAGGATGTTACCTGAGAAAATCTCTTAGAAAGATCTGGTTCTCCAGCAAGAGAAAAGTGAAAAGCTACTGGCTCTTGGGCTCTCACTTTCCTTCCTGGTCAGCAGCACCAACCTACATTTCTGCTTCATTACCTTCAGTCTAAGAGGGAGATTTCATGAGGAACCACAGTACATACCATGCTAACATGTTCCTGGCACATTCTTCTCTTGCCTCTGTTGTCACATCTCTGATGCCCTATTGGTCAGGAAAGAGCACACTGTTGCTTGCTTGAAGGTAGAGGAAAGAGGCCATGAGGAAGGAATGCAGGTGGCCTCTATTAGTTGAAAAAAGCAAGGACATGGATTCTTTTCTAGAGACTCCAGAAAGGATTAAGGCCCTACTGACAGTTTTGATTTTAGCTCAGTGAGACCCATTGCAGACTTTGAGTTATAATACTGTAAGATAATGCATTTGTAGTGTTTTAAATGACAAAGTTTGCAGTGATTTGTTACTGTAGTGACAAATACAGTTATATAGTATATCTAATTATGGAATAAATTTTCATTTCATTGATGGCTACTGAAGTTATTATAATAAAATATGATTATTGACTAGCCGCTATTATCCATTGAGAAGTATTTAAACAAATCTCTTGCTTATTTTTAATTAGGCTACTTAGGCTTTTACTATTGAGGCATAACTATTTTGATGTCTGGAATACAATTGCTTAGTCAAATGTATTTATGGCAAATACTTTTATTAATCTATGATTTATCTTTTCATGTTATCAATGGTGTCTTTCAAAGAGAACTTAAATTTTGGAGACATCAAATTGATATTTTTAATGGTTAGTTTTTTTATATAAAAAATATTTACCAGGGCCCTCTCTGGTGGCACAGCGGGTTAGGGTGTTGGCGGCAGCCACTTCAGTGCAAGTTCAATCACCAGCCCAGAGCTGACCCACATGGTGCAGCAGACCTCTCCTGACCCAGACCCACCGGCTGCTCCCCTCAGCAGTGTTACTTTGTCAATCTGCCTGTTCTGCTCTCTACTCTGGCTCTGGTGAATTCTCTTACTGCCCCCTGCACCTCTGGCCTGTACCCCAGTTCTGTATGTGTAAATAAACAAATCTTAAAAAAAAATATTTACCAACACATAGGTCTTAAATATTTTTCTTTGCTACTGGAAGTTTTATGTCTTGTGTTTGTATTTGTGATTCTCAGTCATTAATTTTTATATATGATATAAAGAAATAATTGAGACCAACTTTTTTCCACATGTATATTCAGTTGTTCCATCACTTTTGCTAAAAGACTGTATTTTCCCTAGTGAATTAGCCTAGCTTCTTTTATCAAAACTTAATTAGAGCAATTTTTAGTTAAAGACAATAATGTAAAAAAGGCATTTATTATCACCACTAATTACAGTTAAAAGCTGAAATTTCTGGATTATCCATATGTTTAACAGTGAAGAGAAGGCAAAGTAGCCCAAAGAATGAGTAGTAAGTTCCTTTGGTTTTCCTTTTGCCTAATATATTTCCTGCTAGAGAAGCAGCAATTCAGAAAAATCAACAAAAGTAGACTAAGAAAATTAAAAAAAAAAAAAAAAAAGCTTTTCCTAGCTAGGGGAAGAAAGAGAGAGAGAGTCAGTTTACTCTTACCCAATTATGACAGGCTCCTCTTTCCCGTTAGAACTTTTGCAACCATACAGTGTAAATAAAACTACCATCAAGGTGTAAATGGAGACCACCTGGGGAACAAGAGTCAGACCTACCTGCTCTCCAGGTGGGCAAATAGGCTAAATAGCCCAGACCCTCAATACCACATACCAGTAGCAAGACCCATTCTTTCTTCCTAGAGTGGTGTGATGCCAGAGAATGTCTCCTAAAGCAGATTTAAATAAGATCCAGGAACTTATAATGAAATACCCAAAATTCATGCCTTATACCAGCAATCAGGAGAATTTGTTCCAATTTGAAACAAGTGATGCTATTACTAAGATGACACAGATATAGGAATTGTTTGGCAAATATATTACAGCAGCTATCATAAAGATGCTTCACTATGAATTTATGAGTATGTTTGAGTCTCAGTAAATAGTAAAAATGAGCCTAATGCAAACTTTAGAACTTTAAACTATAGTAACCCAGATTCTAAAAAAACCTCAGTGGATGGGCTCAGTAACAAAATGAAGAGAAGAATCTGTTAGTTTGAAGAAACAAAAATTACCCAACATGGACAAAAGGGAGAAAAATTATTGAATAGAGATAAATAGACCTCTAGAACCTGTGGGATTGTAACAAATGCTCTAAAATTCATATCAAGAGTGGAGAAAGAATAAAACTAAAACATGTATCAAAAGAATCACCTTGGGGTGGGGATAGAACTCATGTTGAAGTGGTTTTAGCTTCTTAGTTCTACGCTTTAACCCACTGTGCCACCAGGGAGGGCCCCATAGGGTATCTTTTAAAATAGAATTTAATTTAATCCTTTATTCATTTTTATGTGATGTAAATAGGTTTTATCATTGATCTTTTCACTTTCTGTTGACCTTACACTTTCTGTTACAGTCAGAAGGTATCAATGTAAGTATAATAAATTTATCAATATTTTTAGAGTTTTCTGTGTCCTTCTTAAAAATGTGTCCTTAACTGACAGTTATAGAGCAATTAATATTTGCTTCTAAATGTTTTTTAATGTTTTGTTTCTCACATTTAAGTATTTATTCAATGTGAAATTAGTTTTTGCAGATAGCATGAGGCAGGGGCCCAATTTAATTTTTTACATATACATCACCAATTGTCTCAAAGTCATTTATTGAAAATACATTTTCATCACTTTAAAAATTCACTTTTGTCATATTTCAAGTTTACAAGTATCCATGAGTCTGATTCTCTTATTGCTCCACTTGGTTTCTATTCCTGTGCCAATACTAGACCTCAGGGAGAAGGGCGCCAGTGAACCTCCAAACCTGCCTACTCTAAACAGGTTCTGCCATCTGCCGCATCAAGACAAAATGGAAGACTTTTTTTTTTTTTTTTCAAATTTCCAAGTTTTTTTTTTTTTATTAAAAAGTTTATTTTTACATCATTTTGCACATTTTTTTTTTCATCTCAATTGTAATCCCCACGGGTTTCCCATCACCAAATCACCCCTGTGCCACCACCATAGTCCCGTGCAAATGGAAGACTTTTAATGGAAAGGAGCTTTAATACAATAAGTGTGCAATACAGAAGGGACAAAGAATATAGTTTCTAAATCAAACACCCAAAGTTACCCATCCCCTTGTGGGTAAAAGTCCATTCAAAGGGGATTGGTCCAAAGCAAGGCTTGAAAGCCCGCCACAAGCCTAAAGCACTTTCTGGCCGGGACCCGTAGAAAAGGGTTAGACCTGACCAGACCAGCCTGGGAGGAAAAGAGCAAAATCAAAATCAAGATAAATGCTGCCATAGTCAACCTCCGTAGGTCTCTCACTCACATCTGTTTCATTCAGTCCAGGGCCAAGAAACAAACACGGTTTCTTCACATGTCTCTCTGCTTCATGTGGCTCCTTCAGGTCACCTTCTGGCTCTCCATCCTGCTTCCTTCCCAAGCCTCCTCTCCAGACTCCTCTCTTCTCTACTCAGCTCTCCCCTCCTTCCGTGTGAGGCAGGGAACCTGGAATCTCCTCTTTTCCTGGGGACCTCCACCCTGTTACAGTATGATATACCATACTATCCAATTGGGTATATTTCCCACTCTTTGGGGTCATTTCCTTTACTAAGTGCTGGATGTGAAATCTAATAGCTTTAGATTCAAGTTAATTTTTGGCAAAAATAATTAATATGGTTTCTGTGAGCTTCCAATTGCATATGCTATTAGGTACTCCCACTATTGATGGTGCTAAACTTCCTTTTTTGTATAAAACACTGACAGCCACATCTTCCCATTGTATGTAACATTTTCCCCGTTGGTACTAAGTAATCTGTGGGGAATAGCTCTCCTTTAAATTATTTTATAAAAGGTCATTAAGCATTGCTGAATCCATTTAGTTTTTTCCACTACTAGCAAGTAAGAATTCCTGTAAGAATAGCTTTCCCTTTAAGAGTAGATAAATTATAGTTTCTTTCTAAAAGGGTAGAATTAAATGTGTAATTCTTTTAATGACCAATTTTCAGAGTAAGAATTGTAGTTGTTTGCCTCCTAAGAAAGTGAGGTTTTGGTTTCTGTTTTTCTATCTGTTGTTGAGTATCATTATGGACCCCTGGGTTGTTGTTAATTTGTTAAACCAACCACAGTAATTATTCCTTTTGATGGAAATTGTCTCAAAATTGACCAATGTGTTTTGGACACAGTCCCATTAGTCTCTGAGCATTTCTTTACTTTCAAGCATAACAAGGCCAACCTCAACTTTTACTTTTCCTGCTGCAGACTGACAGTTTCTCCAGTTCAGTCCCAGTTTATCTTCTTAAAGGTCTAGCTTTCCATTTTCGGAAGCTTTCTCCATTTCTGTTTCAGAGTAAACAATTCCACACTTATCAAACCTTGAATTAGGGATAATTGAAGTTTTTCAGGAGCTGTATTGTGTGAAAAATAGGACAATAGATGAGTAGATAGATGATATAGATAGATGGATGATAGGTAGGTAGATAGATCTATCGATAGAACAACCTAGATGTAGGACAACAAAGTAGAAGAGTCATATTAGCATGTTAAAAGTTGATACTAATTTTATTCATTTCGTACAAAGAAATTCCTCACAAGTTGTAGTTTCTCAGTGTGATCACTGCAGTTCCTTTTCAGAATGCCTCCCGAACACAAATCTCATTTTACAAATTATTAGCCAAGGACTGGAAAGCTCTACATTTTTTAATTAAAAGGAAACAGGGCGCTTTCCCTAGTGGTGCAAAGGGTTAAAGCACAGCATTATGAAGCTCCCGGAAGACATTGCAGCAGGAGTTCTATCCCCTGCCAGGTTGCTGACCCACAAGAAGTGGCAGACCTCTTCCTGACCAGCCCACTGCTCCTCTCAGCAGTGTATTTCAGTAGAGTTGTCTGTTCTGCTCCCCACTTTGTCTCTGGTGAATCCGCTTACCCCCATACCTCTGGTCTGTACTCCAGTTCTGTAAGCATAAAGAAATAAATCTTTCAAAAAAGAAAGAAACAGGTTCCCTTTCCCTCTTTTTAAGCTAAGGACTTAAAATTGCAATTGACTTGACTGGGAAAATCCTTTCAATTCTCAGCCTCAAGGGGGCGGTGACCAGAGTAAGTCTTCAAGCACACTGGCCCATATCTGCCGCAAAGCCTTCATGAGGGTGCGTCAGATTAGTCTCAGGGACCAGCAGTTCACATTGAGCCTGCGCATACTGAACTGCGGAATAAGCGCATGCGCCTTAATGGGTCGCTGACAGGCGGCACTCTGCTGGCCTGGGCCGTGCCAGTGTTTTGGAAGCTGTGGGAGGAGCCGAAGGCCTCACCGTGGTAACCACCGCGCCTCCGCTGCCCCGCCTTGCAGGCCTCTGGACTGTCATCGCCTTTGGGTGTGGGGTACTTTGGCTACTGTCCCCGGAAATAGCCCCGCCGGCTTCTCTCAGATACCCCCATCCTCCCCACGCCGCCTTCGCCGCCGCCATGCAAGGGGAGGACGCCAGATACCTCAAAAGGTGACGACCCCCCAAGACTCGATCCTATCTTCCCAGGGGGTCCTGAAGCTATTATGTGTTCGCGGGTTGGCGTTGTGGTGTCACTGGGCAAAACTAGAAGCTTAGCCGAGGGATGCAAGGCAGGGGGAGTCACGGCAAGGGAAGGGGAAAGGTGATTGTGGGAAAAAGAGGGACGGGCCCTTCGGGAGTGGGAGATTCTCCAGCCTCAGAACCTGATCCGGCGGGGCCCTGAGTGCAGTGACGATTGTTTCCTTGCCACCTTACATTGTTCAGGGGAGAGGGAACCGCGCCTTTTTTTTCCCTCCTGCCCCACCCCTACTCTTAAATCGCCCAAGAATAAGCCAAGGGCCTGAGAAGGACCCTGTCGCCTCTCGTCTCAGGTTTGGGGGTTCACTGCCATAGGGTTTTTAAATGATGAAAGAAAAAAGAAGTGTGATCTTTCCTTTATGAGGAGCCTGGACTGATATTGCACTCCAGCCTGTTTTTGCTTCTCCTTCATCCATTTTATCCATTTGACCTGCCATAATTTTGTAGGAGTTTCATAATTATTAAGAGGTTTGTTCAGTAGTTTGACATGGAACAGCCATAATTTATTTAGTTAAAAAAATAATTGTATCAGTTATTGTTTAAAGAAAATTACGGTCTTTTGGGATTATTTACTTGACTTTATCAAAGATAAAGACCACTCATGGTTTAAAGGGCGCTCCTCATGGAACCAAGGATGATCCAATAGAAAAAATTCTTAATTAGGACTCTCTGATTTTACTGTGGTGCCTTTGCTACAGATACTGTAAATAGCTCGGGGAAGTCACATGTATTCTTTGGAGCAGTTTCCTTGCCTGAAAATGGAGCAAGTATTACCTTATAAGAGATGTGAAGGCCAAATATCAAAATACTTTAAAAAAATGCATTTAAGGTAGTGGCATTATTTAAAGCCACAGTATACACTTACTAAGAATGTTTTCCTGACTTGGCAGGGCTCTGTATTACAGAAAGATCTTATACATTTTAATAGAATCCTAACAACTGTAAATCAATGGCAATGTCTTTGCAAGACTTAGTAATACATTGCCTGTCTTTTTCACTTTATGTAAATATACCTGAAACTATCAAATAACTAAGCTTTACTGCAACATTTTTAAAAGGAATATATAATCATCACAAGTACTTAGTCTTTATTTTCTTATTGAATTCTGCCTAAATTTCTTTTAAGATAGCTCAATTGAAATTTTTATGATAAAAGAAAATAGTAAAAAAATCTTTCAACTCTGAATTCAAGATTAGAGCAAAGAGCCAGTAATATATAATTACCTTTTACCTTTAAAAAAATGAATTGTGCCATAAAAGATAATTTTTCTTTAAAAAACCCCTAGGCATACTATGATTTGATATTCTCAATTTATTGCTACGTTTAATGTCTTCAAAATATCATGAGTCATAGTAATGTTAAAAGTAAAGTCAAGTCAAAATCTAGGAAGGTTGAAATATACATTTCTCAATTTTGTCTAATTCGGGCTATATAAATAATAAGTTTATATTGCTTACTTTCAGATTAGAAATATGCAGCTGAGATGCAGTCATCCAGGCCTGCTGGTTTATGATGTCTGACAGAGCCTTCCATTTTACTAATTGGTTCTTTGATTATAATTACATATGTTCCTTTTGCATTATTTTTACTGTATATTTTATTTTTAACAAGACAGCAGTATGTTTTCAATATAACTTTAATTTCAGTGGTTTCATTATAGTTCTCACTGAAAAATCTATAGTTTCTTTATGTAGGCATGTGTAACACTTGTAAATATTCATGTGAGTGATAGATTATAGAATCAGAAATCAATTTCACATTTTATTCTGCTACCAGTTAGTGTTTTGATTCAATAGCATTGAATAAACACTTACTAAAAACAATGCCTAGCATTGTTCTGGTCACTGCAGAAATGATTAAATACAATTTATATGCTGGATGAGATATACACACAGATAATCACATCCAGTGATCCCCCCACCCCCAGCCTCTTAATATGCCCAGTGATTTTCCTTTGCTCTTAGAGTAAGAATGCACCTTTCATTTTCATACCTCTGTTCTTCCACCTTCAGCAATCCCATACTTTTGCCTTACAGAAATAACTCAGTCAGATACTTATGTGGCTCAATGTTAGGTTCCTAAATGCCCTCCCCATTATCCTCAACTTTCCTGTTTTAGCTTAAATGGCACTTTTTCCTAAGAAAGTCTTTCCTAACCCACCCTTTCCCATTTCTCAGTCTAGATCAAATATACCTGCATGATTCCCTGACACCCAATACCTTGTTTTTTACCAGCCTTAACTACTTTACTTTTGTTGTATTCCCTAATGTCTTTAAATTTCAGAAGGAGGAGATCTTATATATATTACTTTCTATTATTTCCCCAAAACTGTGCCTGGCCAGTTCTCTCTCTCTTTTGTTTAATGGATTAATAATTTATTGTTTGGATATGGCTATTTTATCTGTTGAACATTCGACTTGTTTCCATCTATTGGATTGTAGATACAGCTGCTAATGAATATCCTGTATTAGTTTGAACAGTTTTTTTTTTTAAAGAGATAATAACTAATTTTGTCCTTTAAAAAAATATATTTATTTATACATACAGAACTGGGGTAGAGGCTAGAGATGCAGGGGTGGTGAGAGGATTCACCAGAGACACAGTGGGGAGCAGAGCAGGCAGATTGATGAAATTCACTGGTGAGGGAAGCAGCAGGTGAGACTGGAGAGGTCTGCCCTGCCATGTGGATCACTTCCCGGGCCACAGGTGGAACTGGCACTGAAGTGGCAATGGTGAGCTTGCAGTGCTGAGTCCTAACCTGTTATGCTACCAGGGATGGCCCTGAACACAAGTTTTTACACTTGTTTTATGTTTTAGTTATTCCAAAGTCATAGGCCAATTTTGTGTCCAACTAATGAGGAACTGCCAAACTTTTCCACAGGAGCTGAAGATCTTTATAGTCCTACTAGCAGTTTATGCATACATATACATCTTCAGTGACACTTTTTCTTTGCTTTTTTAACACTATGGCTTTCCAATGAGAGTGAATGATACCTTATTGTGGTTTTCCTGATACCTTATTGTGGTTTTCCTGATTAGCAATTTTACCAAACATATTTTCATGTTACTTGTCCTTTGTCTTCTTTGGAGAAAAGAGTTCTTTTATGTTCTGAATATTAGACCTTTATCAGACAAGTGATTTGCAAATATTTTGTCATAATCTCGATTGTGTTTTCACTCTCTTCATAGAAACCTTTTTAAAATTTTTGATGAAGTCAAAATTTTAACTTTAGTTGGTTTTGGTGTCATTTAAAAGCCATTGCTAAGAAGAGCAAAACATAACCTCCCCAAAATTAAAAGTAAATCATTGCCAAATCCAATCCATTCTGATTTGTACCTATATTTTTTTCTGTAAATTTTGTAGTTTAAACTTTTAAGGTCTATTTAGGTCTGTTATAAGTACTACTCAGGATTTTTGTTTCTTTTGCGCTAGTTTTGGGTATACATATTTTTTTATCCATTTTGAGTTATGTTATGAAATAAGGGGACAATTTCATTCTTTAACACTTGGCTGTTTAGTTGTCGAGCACTATTTGTTAAAGTGATTGCTCTTTTCCCCTGGAAGGTACTGTTATCCTTGTTGAAAAATCAATTGACTATAGATGATTGGGGCTTATCCCTGAACTCTCGGTTCTCTTTACAGACTTAGATTGTGTCTATATGCATACCTCACAGTTATGATTACTGTAGCTTTGCAGTATACTTTGATATTGGAAAGTGTGAGTCTTCCTAATTTGTTTTCTCTTTTTCTAAGAGAGTTTTAGCTATTCAGGATCACTTATGTTTCCATGGGGATTTTTGTATCACTTTTCCATTTCTGAAAAAAACCAAAACAAAACAAAGCCTTTGGATTTTTGATAGGGATTATAATTAATCTATAACTCACTTTGGGGAATATTTCCAATGTAACAAAATTACATATTTCTTCATTCTCTTTCTTTCTCCACCATGCCCTCTTAAGCTTGCCTACAGTTTTGTGGATTTCTTCTTCTGTGTGCTCAAATATATTGTTGAACTTCTATAGTGATTTTTTTTCTTTGATTTGCTTTACTTTTCATTTGGTCATTTCATTTGACATTTTTATTTGGTTCCTTTTTGTAATTCTACCTTTTCTTTGTAATCTATATTTTGTTGAGATATTTTCTTTTCCTTTGGTTATTTGTCCATGGCTTTCTTTAGCTTTTAAGTATTTAAGACTGTTGATTTAATTACTTATGTAGTAAGTCCAGTGTCTTTGGTGCAACAGTACATTTATACTTTGTTTCCTGTGTGTTTTATCATTTTTTTTAAAACTGATGATTTTGGATGTTGTGAAGTACTCCAAGAAGAAAGAAATGAAAAGAAAAAAGTAATTCTATTGGTCTTTGAAGATTTTCTCTATGTTTGGGCATTTTAACTTTTAACCAGTGGCTTATAACTTCTCATAAGTCTTTAATTTCTGATTTCACAAAATGTAAAGACCAGTCATAGGAAAAGATTTTTGGTCTTCTCAGGATTTCTTGGTTCTTCTTTATATACAGTAGCTTTTGAACCCCTGTTCCTCCCTAAAGTCTTGTTCTCTGCCTTTTCTTCTTAGGATTTTAGTATGTCTTTTGTTTGATCCAACTATTGTGGTTTGCCCAGGTGACAGCAGTATATGAATTTGACTTTCATTGATTATGAGTACTGAATAAAAGCTCTGTCCTGATAGAGTTGCCAGTTAGGCAAAACAATGGAATCTTCTTGGAACATGCTTAAGGGAAAACACAAACACTGAGCAAGGTCCACTCAGTTCACTATGGCACCAAATGCCTACACTGGGAATATGGTTTGCTATTTTCAAGAGTTAACTGCAATGGGAGTGGGGTGGGGTAGTATCTTAAGGAATTTAAAATGTCTTAATGATCTTACTGTGTTAGCAACATCCACTAGTCCCCTAAGCAAGCATATAGCTGTTGTGTACTTTTTAACACTCTAATTCTGATAGTTTTCAGTGTTTTGGAGGAGTACTTATCAGGGAGTGTTTCTAAGGAGAACCTCTGAGGTCCCTACTGACAAGCCATCACTGACATGACAGCAACATCTTTTATATATTATTTCTATGTCTATTCTCTACTCTTTCTGGGACTTAAATGCATTTACCTTATTCATGGTGTATCCATGTATTACAACCACTTTTTAGTATTTTCCATTCTTTTGTATCTATATTTTATTTGAGGATTTTCTTGTGATTTATTTTTCATATAATATATTCTCTCCTAATCTGCTATGCTAGTCCACTTGTTTCTTAATGTTGGTTCTTGTACTTTTTACTCTAGAAACTAAAAAATAAAATTTCCTATTCCTTAAGAATATATTTCAGGAATTAGTACTTAAGAGTACTATACACAGTTATGACAAACAGTTTTAGAAAATGCATTTTATATCATTCGGTAATACATGACTTCTCACTAAGATAAAAAAATTTCTAAATCAATTAGCACGGTTATGGCTTGCTATTTTTTTTTATAACTTTTTTTTTTTTTTTAAGATTTATTTATTTTATTTATACAGAACTGGGGTACAGGCCAGAGGTGCAGAGGGTGATAGGATTCACCAGAGACAGAGTGGGGAGCAGAACAGGCAGATCCACGAAGTACACTGCTGAGGCGGGTCAGGAGAGGTCTGCCATGCCATGTTGTCACCTCCGGGGCAGGCGGGGATCGAACTCATGGCGGAAGTGGCCTGAGCTTCCCACTGCAGCGCTTTAACCCGCTGCGCCACCAGGGAGGGCCTATGGCTTGCTTTTTTTTTGTGTGTGCAAATAAAAAGACAAAAAGTGAAATTAGAGGTGTTATTGTGGAAGCTCCATGAACAAAAGAAATTCAAATAAGCTAGGATATTTTACCAACCAAAATAGAACTTGAATTCAATAGTTTTGAATTTTAAAATATTTATATCATTCAATAAAGTTACTATATTACAAATACAAGTTCTTTAAGGAGCCATTTATAAATCAATCAAGTGTCCTACAAAATTTTTTTTGAAGTTTTTGTAAATGACTCTTGTACTGTAGAGTGTATTCATTGTCAATTAGCTATAAAGAAGGTGTTCAGCAAATAGAATATTTTGGAATTTTACTGTTAAAATCCCAAAAGCAATGAATTCTCTTAGATAAAGTTATTAAATATTTTAAAAGTATGTTACTTAACCACATGTATAATATGCACTTTCTTGTAATGCATGTATTTACTTACTCATTGGTAGTGCCAAAGAGGTTTAATGTAAACCTCTCCCGCAGCTTCCGTGTTGATATATATAGTTAATGCTTGTGTCAGTCTTTTGTAAGTGTAGTTTATTCAAATATGACTATTCAAGTGTAGCTTCAGTAAGCTATCAGGGTGATAGCCCATTAGCCACTCCTATAAATAACTTCTATGAAAACAACCAAAATCCCCATTAATGGATGAATAAAAAAGATGAAATACAAGTCAGCTGTTAAAAACATGAAATATTGCTATTTATGACATGGATGGCCCTAGAAGGTATCGTGCTAAATGTAATACACACAATTGAGAAAGGTAGATATTATATGCTTTCATTCATCTGTGAAAGATAAAAGAATGAGCAAACCAAGGCAAAAACAAACTCTTAGGATATAATAACAAAATGGTGGTTACCAGAAGGGGAAAAAGGAAAGAAGATAAACTTAATGATGATGGATGGATACTAGAATTTTAGTGGTTATTACAATGTAATAGACATGGGTATCAGGTTACACTTGAAACCTATATAATATTTTAAATCAATCTTCAATAAAAATAAGATTGATTAAAAGATATTTCAGAGCTGCCACTCCATTTGTGTATTATTTATATAGCTATAGAAAAATATCTGAACGTGCTAAGTAATTTTTTCTAGGTTTTTAAGTTTATTGTATATTTTTCTTTGCTAATTTTCATTTTATATTTCTTCTACATTAAACATAATTTTTTTTGTAAAGAAACACAATTATATACTACTTTGGAAAACACATATAGAAAAAAAAGCAAACAAAAGCTATAAAGGAAATGGTAAGGTTCTTTGAATTATTGACTCATTTGGAGAAAGGCAAGATACCTGATCAGAGGGCAGCATTTATGCTTTGTCCCACGTATTAATGAATGGAAAACCCACTCTGAAAGTGATGACATGAAGCTCTCCTGAGGGTTTGAACTTATTTTATCCTTATAATTCTCTTCACTTAATTGTATACAGTTATCCCCCTTATATTTAAAGTTCAGTATTGAGATTGTTCTCAATACTGCAAATCACCAGTTTGCTTTATAAAGACAATTTCTGGTCCTCCCTGATCGCCTAGGGGTTAAGTTGCAGTGCTGTATCTAAACTAAACTAGTTTAAAAGCTGTACTACAATCTTGATGGCCCTCCACGGCAGCCTGAATTTGATCCAAAGCCAGGGAGCTAACCCATGTGGTACACAGACTTCTTCTGTCTCTCTAGCTGCTCTCCTCAGCAATGTATTTCAGTATATATGTCTGTTCTGCTCCCTGCTCTGTTCTCTGGTGAATCTTCTCATATATACCTCTCCAGCTCTGATCTATACCCCAGCTCTTCTATGCAAAAACAACCACAATCTTTTTTATTTTTTTTAAGGTAATTTCTGTTAGGCTATATTATATCGCTTTACAGCTCTTGTTTTTCATTTTTTTTATTTCTGTAATTTCTCTTTTGACTGCTAGCCTAAACTTATAAGCATTTGTTTTACCTTTTGGAATCTGTGCCGTCTTATGTAATAAATGTGTCTGTATATCATATCTCTTAATTTTCTGATTTTTACTGGCCTACTAGTTTCTAACTTATTTCACTCATGTAAAGCTTTACTATATGTTTTACTTTGAAGTTTTTCCCTCCAAAAACATCAATTATTTGTTTCTTTTACTTTCTTTTATGCCTGCTTCTTTGGGGGGAAATGTATTTTTCCCAGATAGAGCTATTCATAAAGAGAAAACTATTTATAAAACATCTAGAACTACTTAGATAGTGCAAAGTTGGAAAAAAATAATTATTTCTTGACCCAAATCAAGAGTAAATCTGATTTAAATGCATATCCAGCCCACAAGTTTTTAGAACTAGAAACCAGATTAAAATGATGATATCTTGTGAGTTTTTAATCTAACTTTGCCTATTTTGTTTTTTATATTACAGGAAGGTTAAAGGAGGAAATATTGATGTACATCCATCAGAAAAAGCCCTCATTGTTCAATATGAAGTGGAAGCTACCATTCTTGGAGAAATGGGGGATCCCATGTTGGGAGAACGAAAGGAATGCCAGAAAATGTAAGTTTTCTTGATTTTTGCACATTTTGAAAGTAGCAAACCTTATACAAATTAAAAAAAAAAGCTGATGTTATTTAAATCTTCATAGATAATAAATGATTATGACACACTTCCAGATATACTTCATTTGTATGAAGCAGAGACTATGTCAAACTATAAGAAGTATATTTATTCCAGAGAAAATCAGGTTTATATAAGCATAACGGGAACTTGTTGAAAAATACCTATTCCAATTTACCCCTTTTAGGAAATATACAATAGAATGTGAACTGCTACAGCTCTGAAAAATCAGTTATAAGAGGTATATGTGGAACCTTTTAGCATAATTTAGGAAATTTGTGTTTTAGAGGCTCCTGTGTTGTTCTTTATTATCTGGAATTGCAGAAAATGGTATGGCTTCCGAAATTCCCAAATGGGGGTACAGAATTTGAAGTCACCCTTAAAAATCTAGTTCTTTGAGGCCTGTGTTGTAAGGCAAAGGCAGCGAAGGTGCTGAACAGCTCAAAAGCAGGATCTGTTGACAGTTTAAAGTGTAAATGTGGACAGCAAATTAGTCAAGAACCATTTGAAGGTGGCATAGATTGTCTAGTTGATTTAGAAATAATTTCTGAAAAACAGCTCGGCCAAATCGTAGAGAAAAATTGTACTTAATTGGCCGGTTTCTTATACTGACTCTATGGCCACGTTTAGACTAAGAGGCTTTAACTGAACAAGCAATCAAAATGTTTTAAGGAAATGAGATTTTAACAAGATAATCCTCCAGTAGGCAAGAGATAAACAAATTGTGGTGCCTCCATATTGTTCAGTAAAAAGACTATACTATAAAAAGACAGGGAGGAGTCTAAATTCATATTACTACGTGAAAAAAGCCAGATTGGAAAAGCTATGTATAGTATGCTTATAAGACATTTTTTAAAAGGGGAAAACTAAAGTCAAAAGACAAAACGGTTGTTAGGAGTTTAAGGTATGAGGGAGAGAATACAAGTCATTTTTAGGGAAACAGAAATATTGTATATGATACTACAATGTTAGATGCATGACATTTTGTGTTTGTCAAAACCCATAGAACTATACAACACAAGGGTGAACACCAATGAATACTGTGGCTTTTAATTAATGTGTCAATATTCAGCCAGTATAACCAAAGTGCTATACTAAGGCAAGATGGTAATAATAGATGAAACTCTTGGTAATTGTGGGGTATAATATATGGGAATTCACCTTTCTGCATAGTTTTCTCTAAATCTAAAGCTGTTCTTAAAAAATACAGGAAAAAAAATTTAAAATATGTTTACACAGTTTCTGTTGTGATTTTTAATCAGATTTGTTGAAACTCAAGCTTTTCTATTTCCTTGTTAAAATTAAACACAGAGAAGTATTTTGAGGGTTTTTTTTTTTTTCTCGGAATAGATACTCCTTTCTATCCTTTCTTTCTGATATACAGCTAAAACTATATAAAGAAAGTCATTTAGCATACAAAACTTAAAAGAAACAGAATCAATCATATAGATTAAAGAAAAATTAAAGAGAGAGAACATTAATAATGATTTTGTTGTAAAAATTAGAAGACACTCTAACAAATTTAAGCATCAAAGAAATTTATTATAGGATATTACATGGCTTATAGAATCCTAGGAGTATCAAATTTGGGTTAACTATATAGCTGAGAATAGCAATAACTATATAGCTGGGCTGATAAAAAGAAATCCTTTATATCTACATAAGCAGTCTTACACTCACAGTTACTAAGTACTGAGATCTCTGTACTAGCCACACAGTGGCTAGTAACACTTACCTTTTTTGAAAATCAAAATCTTGCTCAAGTGCTTCTGCTTGGTTGAGTCTTTTGCCACCAGTCTGAGTCTTTATCCTGAGCTAAATTTCATGTCTTCATAACTCTCCATAATGCCATAAATCCATAAAAACTCATAATTATTTCTAGACTTTGAACAGTCTTTTTTTATTGAGTGCCTAGTGAATCTCCTGGACTAAATTAGACAGAAGGGAGAAGATGGTCTACTATTTTTTTAATGTACTAACAAGTATACTATGTATTTATTTGTTCTTCACACTTGCATATGTCTGTCTTAGCATGAGCCCTGTTTTTTCAGACCATCTGTCTTTTATATAATTTCTACCAAAATAACTGAATTTTAAAAATATTGATATTGTATCTTGCCCCTAACAGAAAAAACTAAGTGATTTTAAGTATCAAGTAATTTTTTAAAAAAGACTTATTTATTTTTTCATACAGTACTGGGATGCAGGCCAGGGATGGGGTGGGAGTGGGGACGGCGGTGAGAGGCTTCACCAGAGACAGAGTGGGGAGTAGAACAGGCAGATTGACAAAGTACACTGTTGAGGGGAGCAGCGGGCCAGGTCAGGAGAGTTCTGCCAGGCAATGTGGACCACCTCTGGGGCTGGGGATCAAACTCATGCTGAGGTGGCTTTAGCTTTTAGCGCTGTACTTTCACCCACTGTGCCCCCAAGGAGGGCCCAGTATTAAGTGATTTTAAGGTCAAGAAAATGTTCCGTTTTGGGCAGGATGGAATCTCTTGTCCAATGACTAATAACTGTTTTATATCAGAGCACTTTTAAAATAAGATATGTAAATATGCTGACCTTTGTTATCAGTTGAACAACTCAAAGAAAATCATTTCATTATTCTAAACCTAACTATATCTAGTATTATATGACATTTCAGTGCTTTATAAATTATTAAAGAATTATTATCACCTATCCAAGCTGGAAAATTCTTATATGCTTACAGCATACGGCTTAAGAGTCTTAATGCCAACACAGATATAACTTCCCTGGCACGGAAGGTTGTTGAAGAATGTAAACTCATTCATCCTTCAAAATTAAATGAGGTAGAACAACTGTTATACTATCTACAGAACCGCCGTGATTCATTGTCAGGAAAAGGTAAGTAGAATTTCTGACTTTTATTGTAAAACCAGAGTTGTCTCACTATAATTTGTGCTTTGGGTATATGTACAGTGGGTTGAGTTGTTTTGTTTTTTCTTTTTTATTGTTTTGCCAATGATACTTATAAGTAATTGAATGACAAAATAAACAAACACCAGTTTCCTACATGGCAGGCTTTATACTAGATGTTTCCACCCAAGTTATCTGTTTCTACCTCATACTTCATGTATAGACTTATACTGGAGTAAGAGACAAATGTCTATCATATTGATTCTAGGATAATAAAATAATTTAAGCCAGAAAAGTGTATTTTTCTGTTCTATGTAGATATATATTTTCTCAATTTCTTACTGGTATTTATTTTATAATTTGAATGGATTGTTTAAGTATTTAAGTATTAAAATATATATCATATGCTTTATACTATCTTAACTATACAACTTCTATTAGTCTTAGAAAAATATTAACTTCATCCTTCAACATCTCGATTGTTCCATTTTTCTATCTTTAATTCCCTCATTGTTTATAAAACATTTTAAAATCTAAATTGAAAAAACAAACATTTAAATAGAAAATTATTTTAGATTATGGAATATTTGTTGTTTCTTTTCATGGCATTTCTGAAGTTTATGTATGTTTCTTTTACATACAGAAGTTCTAAGGTATGATCCTCTCAAAATAATTATAATTATTTAAGAAAACATAGCTAAACTATTTTGTAAATTGTTCAATCTTTCTCTTTCCATCCACACAGCAAATAAAATGACTTGTACCTAATATGTTTTCTCTTTAATTACCATGCATACAGAATCCTAATACTATTTACATGGTAAACGTATATTTGTTGAATGAATTGAATGCCTATGAATTTAATTTATTTAAAAGCAAACCCTAGTATTTTAAACTGGATTGCTTCTAACTACATAGCTAACCTTCAGTGTATACTTGTTAATAATAATATGTACTAAAAAATTAGCAAGAAAAATTTCTATTATATATTTTATGATAGACATTGTTGTCTGTAACTGATGACAGATAACATCTTCAAGAAAGTTCAAAGTAAACAAAATAAATTCTGTAGACTTTTAAGATGTATGTACTTAATTGTGGATTTTACAATATATTACAATTGATATTTCCCAGTAGCAAATTAGTGTATATTTTAAGGTATTTGTAAGAAATATCATTTACTATAAAGTGTCTTTTACTAGTGAATTCCTTTCATTGAGTTTTCAGAGCACATCAGTCTTATTGCCTTCCCCAGAAATTAGAGGGCTGTGAATAACTTTATATGTTATCATACATGTATAAATTAGTTCAAATCAATGATTTTCTCTATAAATATTAATATTTGAGGAGCTAAGTCCTATACTATATTAAGTACATAATTATTTTTTAAAAATTTATTTCTTAGCCTTTTTTAGTTAATACTCACTCACCTTACTATAAAAATAGTTGACAAAACAAAAAATTCTTATTTGTTTATGTGATTCATTGATTTTTTTTTTCTTTGCTTAATTAAAACTGCTGTCATCTGTTTGAGGGAAAAGATGACTGTTAAGAATATGTAACCTTACCTTGAATGGCTACTATTCCCTGATAATAATTAGGGCTAGTTCTTATTATAGAATGTATTTGCTAATGACAACAGAATTTTGATACTGCTTAAAGTTATTTTAATGTACATACATTGCATAGGTTTTTAAGCCAGATCACTACAGTGTTTTTGGTAATATTTTTGTTAGAAAGTGAAATTTGCTGTTAACCAAATTATCCAGTATAACAAATGACTTGAAATTGTATTCAACATCTTTAAATACCTCCATCTTTGGGAATAAGTTTTTTGATTTGTGATCCTAATTTTTCTTATTAATCCAAAAAAGCTGACCATAGAACTGAGATATTTGGGGAAACAGGGTGAGGGGAAGGGCAAGCACAAGGTGGGAAAGGAGCCCAGTGGATTATGGTGTAGACTATGGAGACTGGTGATAGGACCACTATAACAATACTGAAAGGCGGTGTCTGTACTCCAAAATGAAAATGTCACTGATAACCAACTGACATTACCTCAATTAAAACACCTTTTTCTAAGTCAACGCTTAACTATTTTACTTTGAGATTTTCACTTTGTACAAGTCCTTTGCTAATTTTCATTTTACTTTAGTTTACATTAAGTTTTCTTTGCCTTATTTATATTCCTGTTCCAAACCAAGTATTAAAAGATAAGGAGACAAAACTTAAGAGAAACTATTTTGCTTCTTGTTAGCAAGTCTGATTATTTACCTGCTCTAGAAATTAACCAAAGAGGAAGTTAAAATTTCTATCTGACATAACTTAGTGATTATATGATTATAAAATAGATTTTATTTATTTTTTTCTTTCCTTAATATACTTGTTATAACAGATGGATTACAGATGTGCATTTTTATGCAATCTTCTATATAAAGATTATCTCATAAACTCTTCAGTTTTAATATCCCCAGTTTATACAGAATTAAATTCAACTGCTAAAAATAAAAATTGTTAATTCTCCTCATTAAAAAAATATATCTTTCTACAGAAAAAAAGGAAAAATCAAGCAAGCCTAAAGATCCACCTCCTTTTGAAGGAATGGAGGTAAGACAGTGGTTTGATCTAAAAGGGCATTGATTGTGAGGTGTTGCCATTTGTCAGCAATAATGATCACAGTCATATTAATCAGATGTTGATTTTTTTTAATTTTTAACTTTTTAAATGGCTAAATTTAGAAGTAGCTTAAAAGGTAGAATATTAATATCTTAGCTATAATCGATATAATTTAGTTGATTAAAGATAAGCTGAGTATGTTTCTCAGATAATTTATTTTGATGAAATTGTGAGATATTTTAAGTTACTTTTTGAAGTACTGTAGCAAATATGAATATGTTATTCTACCTTAAATTAGGTTGCTTTATATTAATAGATTCATTTTAGAGTTTGTTCATATACCATTATATTCCTATGACTTAATGGTTATATGGTAGTCTTAGCACCCCAAGATCAACTTATCTTTCTACAAAAAGATAATTACTGTGAGTTCTTTGCAACCTTGTGTATTGTTGTATGGCACACAGAATATCATTCGTTTGACAGTGGCTATGTTGAGATTATTCTTTTGGCGTACTTCCTCCTTCTTACCTTTTTTCAGATTGATGAAGTTGCTAATATTAATGACATGGATGAATACATTGAGTTACTTTATGAAGATATTCCTGACAAGGTTCGGGGTTCTGCTTTGATACTACAGCTTGCACGAAATCCTGATAACTTGGAAGAACTACTATTAAATGGTGACTTACATCTATAGATTTTAAAATTAGAAAACTTATTGTAAAATATGGTTAAAATGTATTATAAATAAGGCTAAAATTATATCAAACATCAGGGCACACTTACTTTTCAACTTTGTATTACTTTTTTCGTATTCAAATTTCCTAACATGAGAACGTAACATTAAAATATGCCCTGGAGAAGTCACAACTTATTCAGTTGAAATAAGGTAAAGTGGGCAGTAATGATAAAGTATCTTTCCTTCTACTCTGAAAGACTTTTAATTTTTCAATTAGGATATAGCATCAAACAAGATGCTGCAAGTATATATATACTTTTATAAAATTAGTTGGAGTTAAAATATTTTTCTTTTAGTAGCATGACAAAAGTAAACTTGATAATGTCAGTCAGATTCAATTTGAAACAAAGTATTTTCTTTCACTAGAGTGCTAGGTAATAAAAACGATAGAATGCTTTTAAAAAATCTTTCCATAGTATTATCCCTAAAGAATTATTTTAAATACATAGTTTTCTTACACTGTTCCCAAAAATAAAATATGTAAGGTGTCATTATTATTTGATATTTGTCATGAAAAAGAATGCTTTTTGCATGCATATACAGAGACAAATCATACAGAAACAGATCCTACAGAAACACGAGTATTGTTGCCAAATTACCCTCCAAAATGGGCATCCCATTTCATTGCCACACTAATAGAATATGAAAGCTGTAGAGTCTTAAGATTTTTGCCATTATGATGTTGGTAAATCATAATGAGAAAGAGATTCTTTTCTCTTTTAGCTTCCAATATTTTCTTTGCCTTTTGCCACTTTGACTATGATTTATTAGATGTTCATATATTTGAGGTTATATTGCTTGAAGTTTATGAAACTTCTTATATGTGAGATTAATATTTTGTATTAAATGTGGTTATCATTTGGTCATTATTTTTGCTAAATGTTTATGTTACTCTCTTCTTTCTCTCCTCAACTTCTTGAACTCCAATTGTGTTTAGTTACTATTTTTGATTGTGTTCCACGGGTGTTTGAAGTTCTGTTTATTTGCATTTTTATTCTTTCTTTTTCTTCAGGCTGGATAATCTTACTTGACCTGTCTTTATGTTCCATTTCATGGAATGATCAACAATTAAGACCTAATAATTTTTCTTAATTTTATGTTTAGTTTTATTTATATATATGCATCAAGATAATGATGGCTTACAACACTTCACCCACCAGCAAGTCACCCATAGTTCTCTAATATAGTCCATTGTACCCCATCCTCCCTTTTCTCTCCACTTTCCCTTCCTACTTTCAATTTTACTGTTTTTCATTTAGTTATTATACTTTTTAAGTAAAGAATTTCTATTTGGTTCATTTTTTCATAATTTGTATTTATTGATATTCTTTATTTGGTAAGATATTCTCAAACCTCGTGCTTTCTTTTCATTATGTAGAATGCTAAATTTCTTTAATGCTAAAGAGCTAAATTTTTTTTAGCTCTTCAAATATGTTTATAATAGCTGATTTTAAATCTTTGTCTCATCAGTTCAACAACTGAGCTTCCTCATGGATAGTTTCTGTCAACTGCTGTATCTCTCAAGGATGGGACATACTGTCTTGTTTCTTTTGTATTTATTGTAGTTGTTATTGTTGAAATATCTTTGCAACTGTGGAAATAAGATTTCCAATGTGCCCCACCCCCTCAAGCCTCAGGACTTGTTACTGTTGTTGGTTGTTTAGTGTATTTCCTAGATTAATTTTTGTCTTTGCATCTTCCGAATCTTTTGCTCAGTTAGTTTAGTGGTAGATAACTGATTAGACAGAATTTTCCTCAATAAATGTCTTACTCTTTACTAAAGGGCTCTATGTGTGTGTATGTGTTCAGTCATGTGTTCATTGTTCAAATAAGTGGTTTATAAACTTACAGCTTTTACTGCCTGTTTGCATATTGCCTTAAGGTTGGCCAGATATGAGAGAATAGGTCCTTCCTTTCTTTGTGCACATGGATTTACAGGTACAAGTTCATTTTTATTCTCAAGAATATGTTGGAACTCTTCAATGAGCCTGTGAATATCTTATTTCCCAGTTTTTCCCTTTTTTGTTAACTCTTGCTGTGAAGACTTCATTCACCACTGCAATATTGCCTCCAATAGTTTCAACAAATGCCCTGTTAATAAAGCTCTTTTCACATAGCAAGTTCTCAGATCACATAAGGGCAAATATCAGGCATGGGACTTTTTTTTAATGTTTCATGAATATATTTTACTTATTTTTTTTTTATTGAGGTAGTATTGTCTGTATTTTGGGAGAATAGCTATCCCAGCAAACTTTCAGGTAGACACATCATAACAGTTCACTGGAATGGGATTTTGAAGTATGTCAAGATCAAGTCACTGATAGGCTGTTGGACATAATAGTACTTTTGGTTTTCAAAACTCAGAGGATGTAATTATGGCAGGTTGAAATGCACAGAACTCACTGTTCTTACCAAGACTCATTAGCCGTACTTCTTATATAAACACTCCTTGAAATCAGTAACTATTTTTAAGGTTCTAAAAAAGTTGCTTTTTCAGTGTTTACTAGAGTTCTCATTTGCTTATGAAAGGGTGGGCTTTTGGAGGACTATATTCTGTCATTCCAGAAGTGCTCAGCCCTGAATTCATTTTTGTTGAAAGTTAGAAGTAGAGATGTAGTTGTATTTTTTTTCCCAGATTGGGTTCCAGTTATGCTAGCCTACTTAGTGAACACTCTTCCTTTCCCCAAATAGTTGAATACATGTCTTTATCTACTGTATGCCTGCCATTTTAATATTCTTTAGTCACTCTTGGAAGCTTATTCTGTGCCCAGTACAGTTTATATATATTTGTGGATATGTTTTGGTGCTTTTTTTGTTTTTCCTTTGATCTATTTGATGATTTCCAAACCAGCATCATATTGTTTGTTGTTATGTTTTGATTTGTATTTTGATTAAAGCTTTGTAGTTTGTAGGAGAAATCTCCATTTTGTTATTCAGGATTACCTCTGCTAATCATGTATATTTTCTTACATATTAAAACTTTTGAGACCAACTTATCATTCTCTAAAATGTTTATAATGGGATTTTAATTGTGATTGCATTTAACTTATACAATTATTTTGGGTTATATTTTGATTTTCTCTAAACTATAAATTCTTTTGCCTATTGATAGCCCATGTATAAATTCTGTAACTACTTTTATTGAGATATTTCACTATACTAAAGGAGAAAAATGAAATAGAATTTGAAATATATGTTGCTAAATTATGCCAAATTCATGACATTACTAAACATCCTTCTACAAAATACAGTCAAACAAATGCTGTTTTTTTTCTTGATAATTGTAGTAAGTATCTTAGAGAAACATTGAATTCAACAGTAAATATCTTAGAGAAATATTGAATTCAACAAAGCTAGATCAAATTCTTTATAAGGTAAGAGATTTTGTGGCTTTTATATAGTAATGTACTTTACCTATTTATATGACTTCAAAATATCTTTGTTTGAAGCATATACCAGTGTTCTGCACTGTTAATGTGAATAACATTGTGAAAATGCTATTATGTTTCTTTGTGTAAAAAATTCTCCACTAAGTAGATAATATTGTGAACTCTGTTTCATAGCCTGAATGGCCTGAAATCTCAAATAAATTAAACATTTTTATTACCATACTAAATACTGATAATGCAGTATATGAAGTATGAAAGGTTGAATGACTACTAAAAATAATTATGATCTCTATAATCTCACAAATGTTTTATATTTTATATTAAGAATTAACCACATAGAACAGTAATTTGAAATGAGTTTCATTACTCTATGTTTGCTTAAATCTGGTCATTCTTGTTAATCAATTCTTTAATTTTGACTTTTTTCAAGTAAATATATGGCAAGAATATTAACATACCCTAGAGCTAATTTTGCGAAAGTTTTTTTTTTGTTCTATTTATGTCTGTTGACATAAATTTAGTATAATATTAAAATATTAGGCCAATTTTCAGTGTATCTGTTTTATTTGGTTATTAATTTGCTTTAATGGAATCTGCATTAGCCTTCTACACTGCTCTTTATTTTTTTAGACTTTAATGTTTTTCTCTATTCACAAGCACCTAAGTCAGATGTTAAAAAAGAACTGGAAATATGAATCAAAAAGTAAATGATGTTTTTATTATTGCACTGTAACCTATAATAAACATTTTTTTTATCTAAATCACTTTTTTTTTCTTTTTGTAGTTCTAGACTTAAAGCTGCAGTTACTAGTTTGTAAGTGAAAGTTATGTTTCAGTTTTAAAAATAAGTCTTGTGGAAGGAAGTATCCTATTTTTTTGTCCCAGTTCTATCTTTGCTTTATTACTTACTAATAAGTAGATATTTAAAACCAATTACCCTTTACACCAGAGACAAAGTGAATGGCCATTTGTTATGTCACCTTTATCTTTAGAAACTGCCCTTGGTGCATTAGCAAGAGTCCTAAGAGAAGACTGGAAGCAAAGTGTTGAATTAGCAACAAACATAATTTACATCTTTTTTTGCTTTTCCAGGTAAGTATAAAACTTAGTAAAGGAAAATATGTGTTGTCTTTTTTTCACTCTTGTGTTATTGGTTTATAGATTCTAGGTGACTAGATTGCTCAGTCTGTTTGTATGCCGTGGTCTGCCCCTGAACTTTTATTCTAACTCCAATTTTGTGTCTTCTCTGTTGTTCTTTCATTCACTCTGTACTCACTCATGCATGTTCATGCATAGTCATATATAGAGAAGGATAATATAAGGGTTAACAGTTTAAAAGTATGGGCTCTAAAAGTAGGCTGTCTTAGATTTAAATCTAAGTCCTGTTGTTTTCTAGGTGTGTGATTCTGGTTATATACTTAACTTCTCTATCTCAGTTATCTCTGCTAAAGACTGTGGAAATTAGTAAGCATTCTTTTCTGATGGGTTTTAGAATAAAGTCTGATCTAGGACAAGTGTCAGTAAATATTTCTGTTTTCTATAAATATACAACAGATACACACATGTTTATGTATCAAAAAACACACACCTAATATGTATTCATATATATTCTTTAGAAAGATGTTTTTCTTTTTAAAAGATTTTTAAATTTATGCAAACAGAACTGGGGTACAGGCCAGAGATGCAGGAGCAGTGAGAGAATTCACCAGAGACAGGCTGATTGACAAAATACACTTCTGAGGGGAGGAGCGGACAAGACAGGAGAGGTCTGCTGCTCTAGGGTCTATCTTGTACCTAAGCGGCTAAGGCCAGCTTTGTAGTGCTGTGTTTTATTCCACTGTGCTACCAGGAAGCACCCTAGAAAAATGTCTAAAGAGACATAGTGAACTTCCTAGCCAAGTAGAGAATTGCTTCACTCTATTCTAAAAATTCTAAAACAATAAGAGATGTCATAATTTCAAGTCACCCTAGGGTATTGTGGGTACATTCATTTAACTAAATAGATATATTAGATTTATTTTCTACATTGTTTATATCAGTGTTTAAATAAGTTTCCTAAACTTACAAAATGGATTCTTCTAGATATATACTAAAATTTCTTCTTTGTAGCTTTTCTCAATTTCATGGACTTATCACTCACTATAAAATTGGAGCTTTATGTATGAATATTATTGATCATGAATTAAAAAGACACGAGCTTTGGCAAGAAGAGCTTTCCAAGAAGAAGAAAGCTGATATCCTTTTAATGATACTTCTTCCTACTTTGTTGTCCATTGCTATGAGTGTGGGTGGATGGGCTTGTTTTTTTTTTTTTTTTTTTTCCTTCCCATTCACATTATGTGGAAAAAGTTGAGAGTATGTTGTAGGTTAAAATGAAGATTGAAACATCAGAAATAATATATTTTGGCATGTAATTGTTATCAGAATTAATATAGTTTGACATAATTTTTATATATTTATGACATTGATTAGTAGTAAGATAGTGGGTACAAACACCTGTGATCTTGGATAACTGAATTATTGGTAAGTTTCTCCACTATATCCATTGGTTGGCTAGTTTGCTTCATTATTGTTGCGTATGTAGGTCTAGCTTCATTATTGTTGCGTATGTAGGTCTAGCTACATAATAACATGACTTGATTGGAATGAGTATATACTTAATGATGAATCTAGTTTTAAATTCTGTTTTTCTAAATGGTTTATACAAATTTCAGGGTTCTGCAGAATGATAGAATCTATGAAATGAGCTTTAAAAATTATTGATTTTATGGTGGGGAGTGCACAGGACCATGGTGATGGCACATGGGTGAATTGGTGATGGGAAGTCTATGGGGATTACAACTGAAATGCAAAAAAGGCACAAAATGGTGTAAAAATAAGCTTTTATAATAAAAAAAATTATCCCTTTAACCTACCCTTCATTACAGAAGGGTTTTTAGTAATGGGTTATTTTCTTTACAAAGAGTGTCACTGCTTATTGATTTAATCTATGCTATGGCTTGATACTATTTATTATTATTTTGTTTGCTTAGAAAACTAACATCTACTTCCCAATAAAAATGTACTTCATTTTTATTTATTTATAAATACAATTTGACTTTTCTTAATATACATCTTTTCAACTTTAGACATTTTCTCTGTATGTTACAAGCTTCTGCCATCTATATTAGTAGTGACCTAAATACATAGAAAATTCAGTAATCTTGGGGAACTTAGATCATTTCTGGAGTCTGAAATACACCAAATTCATTTAAAGTAATAGCAAAGAGAGAACCACTAATAGCACTTTTCATCAGTGTACACATCGTTCTTATGAAGGGAATTGATATTTCAGTATGTGTTGAAGTCCTACAAATATCAGACACCACTAATTGTAAGGCATATCACTATTTACGAATCATTAAGAAAAGAAAATATTCTTCCAATTAAGCATGTATTTTAAAACACATCCAAATCTTAGAGATGTTAAGATAATGTGAAAAATGGGTCTCAGAATCCATGAATAATTGATTCAGTGATAATTGAAGGACTGTAGAAGTAATCTATCAGTCTATCAGTCTAATCTACCTGGCCAGTTCTGCTAAAACCTAATTTTTTTGTCTTAAGTTTGCTCATGTTTTTATGCAAGTTGTATTCAACAAAGGGGCTGTTTGTAAGTGCCTGTGGTCCTGAAGTGATTGATTTCTTTCTTAGCACCTAGTCTAAAGAAGGAACTGAAAGCTTTAGCTCTTACCTAAATGTTTTGAATATTGTAGGCATCTTTCTGAAGTGAAATTCAGAAGTGCAGTTCAGTTAATAATTCAGATTATTAACTAAATTACTCTTTAAGGGAGTAACCTTTTTAGTTTGTGGACCATTTGATAATTTGTTCAAAGTTAAAGCTAAAGACTCATGCACATACATAATTTTTTTTTTTTTATAATTCCCAGATATTCAAGTATGTGTGGAGCCTAAACCTATGTTCACCTAAGGACTCCAAGCATATCTGTGAACCCTTGCTTAAGGGTTCATCATAACACAGTTATGAGGCAGAAAATAATATTTTACTTAAATTGTTAAAATGATGATTAATGTATATCAAATTTAATAGTGCTGTTCTTGATAGTATTTTTCAGTAGGTTTTCTTTTCTTCAGTAAGTATTGATGATCCTTAACTTATGTTGTTTACTTGATGAAGACCTTGAAAACCAAACCTTAAGAAAAGATTATGAAAAAACTTTTAAAAAGTATCAGGGGCTTGTGGTGAAACAGGAACAACTTTTACGAGGTATGAATTCCTAAGTAATGAGAAAAAAAAACAACAAAGTGCGTACTCAACATATATCTTGTTCCATTTTTGTCATATCTGTAAAGCTAATACCAGAATAATTGAAAGTTCCATAAATTTTAATTTGCTAAAAATTTTTCTCTCTGTAGTATGGGTAATAATGTTTCAAATTCTACTCCATTATTTTTACATCAAAAGGTCCTATTCAGCTCTTACATGTATTTAGATTTGTAGTTACTTACTAAAAAATAGTGTTTCTTGAGCTTATTGAGAGAAGGACTAGTGTAGTTTCACAATCTTGTAAGATGTAAAATCTAATGTAGTTGAGGAAGAATGATGTGGGACTTTAAGTGTGTTCAATTCTTGATTTGTATTTGGTTATTAATTTTTCCCAAACTTTATTGAGATATATATATTGAAATATAACATGTTGCATGGATGTATGTGTATTTCATTCTTTCAGTAGCAATGTTTTCTAATTAATAAATAATTTGAAAATAATATATGACCTTTCTAGAATTATTTCTTACTTTAGTAAGAAAAATGATTTATCAAATTATTGATTCATTATACCAGTCATTTAACTCCCATCTATTTTATCTTTCTAGTTGCTCTTTATTTGCTTCTGAATCTTGCTGAGGATACTCGTACAGAACTGAAGATGAGGAATAAAAATATAGTTCACATGTTGGTGAAAGCTCTTGATCGGGATAATTTTGAATTGCTTATTCTAGTTGTGTCATTCTTGAAGAAACTCAGCATTTTTATGGAGAATAAGAATGATATGGTATGGTAACAAATCTAAATAGTCTACGTTTGCCATTTTCAAGTTAAATATTTTGATAAAAAAGTAAACATATTCTCTCCCTAATAAGATCTATTGGCTTTTTCTTCTACATGGATTGTCATTCTCTTCCTTAATTAGAGAGAAACTTCTTACCCATGTTTTTAGAAGATTTTATAATAACTCACTTAGATGATTTTTACTAAATATATTTGATGAATGAATGAATAAACAGCAACATTGGAAAAAAATTACAGACTGTGACCAATGAAACTAGTGATAGAAGTACTTTTCTTTATAAATGTGACAAATATGGACTGGTATCTATGGAAATTTTAGGAAGTTAATGAGTGATGCACACAGATTGCTTAGAAGACTATGTAGGAGAATACAAATTTAAAGTTTGGTGGTGGACTTGTGTTCTTAAATGAAGAACTATTGCTCAGACTGTAAGACAGTGAAATCTGAAAGGAAAAACTGTTAATTGATTTGTTGATTTAGCCTTTATTTAGGTTTAATCACTAGCATGAAATTAAAGAAAAAAGTATATCCAGAGCTGAATTATTAATGTTTGTGAGATGAAGGATTACAGTAAAGATTTGCAAAGCCAGGGAAGTTCTCTTTTATGTATGAGCGCCTATCCATTGGCTTTTTCTTCTACATGGATTGTTATTCTCTTCCTTAACTAGAGAAAAAATTCTTACCCATGTTTTTAAAACTTTTGTCCCTAACTTGAAATCTTTCCTGTTTTTCAAGGTAGCTTAGTAATATCTTTCCTGTTGCATTCAGAGCACTTTATATATTCCATTTTTGTTACAGGGCATTTTAAGCATTTGTTTTATTTGTCTGCTCCTTTTATATGTGTGAGATCTTCTTTAATGTAGTATAGTGCCTGGCACTTAGTAGCTGCTGTTCAATACTGTGTTATCAAGGACATGATTTAATGAGGGAAAGGGTGATAAGGGGATTTATATATTTTTCCAGCAATGTTTGATTTCAGTTTATGTTAAAATGAGAGTATATAAATATATAATTACTTAAAAATGTTCATAAGGATAAAGCTGCAAAGAAAAAATAATTATTGGTGATCATGTTGGGCTTATACAATAAACCTCATTTCATGTTTCTTATCCATTTACATAGGTGGAAATGGACATTGTTGAAAAGCTGGTAAAAATGATACCTTGTGAACATGAAGATCTGTTGAATATCACCCTCCGACTTTTACTAAATCTCTCCTTTGACACAGGACTGAGGAATAAAATGGTACAAGTTGGACTACTTCCCAAACTCACTGCACTCTTAGGTATGATTTTTTTTTTTAAAGATATATTTATTTGTACATACAGAACTGGGGTACAGGCCAGAAGCTCAGGGGTGGTGAGAGGCTTCACCAGAGAGAGAGTGGGGAGCAGAACAGGCAGATTGACGAAGTACACTGCTGAGGGGAGCAGCAGGCGGGTCAGGAGAGGTCTGCCATGCCATGTGGTCACCTCCGGGGCAGGCGGGAATTGAACTCATGCGGAAGTGGCTTTAGTTTCTCAGTGCTGTGCTTTAACCCGCTGCGCCACCAGGGAGGGCCTGATTTTTAAAAATTAATGGTAGTATTGCTTGGAAATTTCCAATATCATTGGGAAATAGAACCCAGTATTGAAAAATCTGCTAAACAGAAGCATTCTATGTAAATTTTTGAGGGACTAAATACTAAAATGAAGCAGAATGAATGAAAAATGACCTGTGCCAGGAATTTCATGATGTTATAGATTATAGAATGAAAGGGAGTATAAACTGTAACTCTTCCTTTGCCCTTATTGAACCAAAGTAAACGTTTGTAAGTACTACATAGGAAGTAACAAGGCAAAATTATTGTCTCTTCAGCATTTTTTAAAAGTAATCATTGAAGTTCTCATATGCTGCTATAGTTTTTATTTTTAAAAGATTTATTTTTCTTTATTTATGCATATGACAGCTGGGGTATAGGCCAGAGGTGTTGGAGTAGGGATGAGAGAATTCACTAGAGACAAAGTGAGGAGCAGAAGAGGCAGATCTACTGACATACACTGCTGAGGGGAACAGCATACAAAACAGGAGAAATCTGTCTGCCAAGGATCAAACTCATGCTTCAGTGGCTGGTGATAGCTTGATAGCACTGAGACTTTAACCCCTGCACTACAAGGGAGGCCCAACTGCTGCAATAATTTTTAAATACTGCTTACAAATACGTAAGTTTATAAACTTTCTGTCATTAAGTTAAATAGGGTACTTTTTATATAACATTAATTGGAAATTGTATTGGAAGATTCTTCTTATACTTATATTCTTTAAGCTATTAGCAAGATATCTATATAGCAAGGGTAGATTCACAAGTTAACTATTCTCAAATCGCATATAATGCTTCTTATATGTAATGCTTCTTATATGGACATGTTGTAATGTACATTTGAAGAGGTGTGAACCTAGCCTCTTAAAACACGTATAGTGTTGTAAACCAGCACTACTTTAATTAACATAATAAAATAAAACCCTTTTTCAGTGACTGTACATATAGCCACCTGCCACCAATGTACATTTTATATTATGTTCATTCTGAACCCCTTGTTGGTCCCTAACAGACTCCTCTTTGCCTAAATAACCTATCTGCTTTTTCCCTCTACCTGGAATGGCACTGCCTTTTTAACCAGAAAGTGAATTCTTACTCATCTTTTTTTTTTTTTAAAGATTTATTTATTTATTCATACAGAACTGGGGTACAGGTCAGAGATGCAGAGGGTGAGAGGATTCACCAGAGACAGAGTGGGGTACAGAACAGGCAGATCGACGAAGTACACTGCTGAGGGGAGCAGCGGGCGGGTCAGGAGAGGTCTGCCTCGCCATGTGGATCTCCTCCGGGGCAGGCGGAATCGAACTAAGAGGCAGTGGTTTAAGCTTCTTTGTGTTGTGCTTTAACCCGCTGAGCCACCAGGGAGGGCCCGAATTCTTACTCATCTTTTAAGACTGTTAAAAGACTGCAGCTTGATTCTTTTTTTTTGTAGCTTTCTCCATATTCATTCATTTTTAACAATTACCAATAGTAGTTGAATAGTAGAGGAATGATTTGTTTGTTTCTTAATTGAGGCAACATTGATTTGTAGCACTGTATTTAAGTCAGCGGTATAGGTTGGGTGTGGAATTATTTAAATTAAGTTTATTCTTTTTTTAGGGCAAAATTATATTTTTATTACAACTAGTAGATTGTGAGATTAAATCAAGCAAGGCTAATGAAAGTTCCTTTTTTTTTTAAATGCGGTCTTTTCATTTTTATTGTAATATCTGTTTCTTCAAAGTTTATCTTCAACATTCCTTTATTTTTTCCAATATTTATTTATTTATTTACTTATTTATTATTTATTTATTAAGAAATTTCTGCTTTTTTTTTTTTAAGATTTATTTATTCATACAGAATTGGGGTAAAGGCCAGAGATGCGGAGGGTGAGAGGATTCACCAGGGACAGAGTGGGGAGCAGAACAGGCAGATCGAGGAAGTACACTGCTGAGGGGCGCCGTGGGCGGGCCAGGAGAGGTCTGCTGCATCATGTGGATGCATCATGTGGGCAGGCGGGGATGGAACTCATGCGGAAGTGGCTTTAGCTTCTTAGTGCTGTGCTTTAACCCGCTGCGCCACAGGGGGGTCCCTCCAAGTTATATTTTTTATTTAGTTTTAATATATTCATTATGTTATCCTTCATTTTTGTGCTATATATGGTTTCCCCATGAAATTCCCACCACCAATCTTAATATCAATTACCTATGAATCCAATCTCTGATTGACATCATTATTACTCTCTTTATGGTATTAGTTAATATTTATTGGTTGCTTACTTTGTGAGTCATTGTATTATATACATTATCTCACTGAATCTCCATTGAAGATTATACAGTTTGATAAAATTATCAAAATTATACAGTTTTATAAAAGGCAGAGCTAATATTCAAACTCAGATTTATCTGCTTCCAAAGTTTGATTTATTAACTATTATCTGATTAAATAAACTTGATAGAACTGTAATTTAGAAGTCCAGGTCTCCAATCTCCTTCAAAATAAGCTCCTAATATTAGAAACTTAATTCTTTTCTCAGAATAGGATAAACTTTAGTTTGTCAAGAACATTTAGTGCATTAACCAGACTATAAATATTGAACAGAACTTTTATTACATTTTAGAAGATAACTTATCAAGTATCTTTCAAAAATTGCTTTTGGGGTACCAAAATAATGCAGACATCTAGTAAGAAAACAGGAAATTTTAAAAGTAAGATTGATGAGCCTTGAATTTAATTTATTTGTTTATTGTATGTTTAGCAGAATTAAGTATCAAACATTAGGTGAGATTTTATTTTGGTTTGTGAAGATGTAGTACATCCTGAGACTATACAGCAAATACTACTATACATAGTAAATCTACAGAATATATTGACTGAAGGCTAAATTCTGAAATTAGATTCTTCAACTTGAGTATTGGTTCACCATAACTATGTGATACTTTGCAAATTAGTAACCTCTATGAAATTTTTCTTATTTCCAATATTTAGATAATAATGGCACATGGTGATAGGAAAGCACTGATATAAGAAAGTACTAGGAAATTATGTGAAATTATTATAAAAATAACACAGACCACAAATAATAAATAGCGCTCTATAAAAGAGGTCTTTTTGATAAGTTTTCTAGTTTACCTATACCAGTAAGTGTTTTACATCATTTTTGCATGATGGTCTTTTAAAATTTGATTATACTTAGGTATTCTTTTAAATTTGCTTTTAATATCATGAGTATAATTTAAAATTTTTAATTACTGGGAGATAATTAATGTAGTGTAGTGGTTAAAATCATGGACTGTGGAACAAGAATGTGCAGATTCAAGTACTACATAAGTGTTACTATTAATTTCTATTTTGTTTGTCATTCTGGAGATGATTTGTTTCATAGGACAGTAAATATTACTCTGCTTCATAGGACAGTAAATATTACTCTACACAAGTATTTCCTCTTGCTAAGTGATTCCAGAACAGCAGGTATTTTTAATTTTTATATATATATTTTTTTGTTTTACCTTCTTGTCCTTGCCTTTTCACTTCTCATTTCTTTTGCATAAGCAGCAACTCTATAGCAACCTTTTTCTTCTCCTTTAATGATATATTTCTATTCTTTTGTGGTCTTTGGAAACTGACAACTGAACTTACTCGAAGTGTTATATTTTTAAAAAAATGAAATCCAAGTGAATGGCTTGAGTTCTCCTCTTATTAACATTCTTTAAGCTTTATTGTATGGATGTTGTAACACTTTTTTTAGCTGCTTAAAAGTCTATTCTGTCCTCTCTTCTATGTTCAAGAAATTTCATTTAGGTTACAGTTGAGTTCTAAAATCTTATCTTTACTGTTGTCAATGCTTGTGTGACTTGTGTGGAAAATTAAATCATTAACTCAAACAATAAACTAAGATTCTCATTTGGAAATTTATTATATATTTAATATTGTTACTACAATTATAAAGAAATCCATAGTAAGGAAGCACTGTAGAAGGAATAGGTCTTACTTCAGTGGCTAGGAAGTGATTCTTCTAACGCAGTGACTTTCAAGCATTTTTATCCCCGTCTGTAATAGTATGTACTACAGGTTTACACTATAATCTAGTACTCACATATATATAGCCATATAATGTTGCATATCCATATGTGTGTGTATGTTACCTTTTTTGTATATTAATATTACTTTTATAGTATATACTTTACATTTTGCTTAACATTTTGAAATGTTCAGTTATCAATTCTATGTGAATTATATTTTATATTTCCAATTATGAAATAATTTTATATATTCTGATTAATTTGATTTTCAGTTGGAAAATATTGAAGGCAGGGTTTTCCTTTTAAACTATTCAGAAATACTGTATGTGCTGGATTTTTAATGTGTGGAACAGTTGGTAATTGTTATTCTGGGTTATTCTTTATTAAATACTTGGAATAATTACATAGAATTGAAAATTTTAAGTGGAAAAACATCTGTAAATTGGCTATTTGGAGGTACATTTTCTTTACTGTAGACATGGAGAATAAATTAAAGCACATGCAGTCGCACATGAGTGATTACTTTTTCAGTATAAATACATTAATTATTTAGTGTATGTTCAGTTTATAGATTACTCTGAATTAAAGAATTACCCAATTTATAAATAGAAATTACTTGTTTTTTTAAAAAGGTGCAGAAAGGGAAAGTACTTCTGTAGGACTGTGTATGTGGTAGAACTTTTCATAAGTGATTTTTAAGGATGCTGTTTCAACTCAAAGCACTATCACATTTTAAGTAGGTTTTCTTTATTATTATTTGAGGAGCCTATAACTGAAAAATCTTTTTATACTTAAAAATGGATTATTTTAACTAGAATATAATGAATCATGAATCTTTCAGATTCTAATAAAGTCCTGCTATGTGAATATTTAATCTTCTTCTCATATATTCTGGAACATTTAACTAGTATATTGCGACCCCTGCTGTTGTGAAAATTCACAAATAACTGAAATATATATATGTATATTTTATATATTTATGTGCATTTTATATATTTATATATAGTATAAATATAATTGAGTAAGGTTTTATGATTTGAATATTGTTAAAGCCAAAGGAAAAGTGTAGTAAAAGGTTCTTTTGCCATGTGTGGCACTATGAGTGAACCAATAGAGCCAAATTCAGTAAAGCCAGAAATTTTTGTAAGAATGTTTTATCATGTAAAAATTTTTGTTCAGGAATTTTTAAATTTAGCTTTTTACTTTGCTATCAGGAGACACATAAAGGGGTTAGTTAAAAAAACTAGAATTCATTTAATATTTTCTTTCTCATTTAATCTGAAGATTATTTCTTTGGACAGTTCTGATTGTTTCCTAGCAGAGATCCCTCAAAATATTTTAAAGTTTTTATCTGGTTCCATGGAAAACCCAATATCTAGCTATTTCTTATGTGCTACCAAATTTATGTGTTGATTATTTTTCCTTAAGTACAATGAAGCATTTCTTTTTTTTTTTTATGTTATTTTACTAAGGTTTCATAAGAATTCTAAATTTATCTCTGCTCAATTCAGTGTCAATTACATATCTCTTTACTTCTTTTCTTCCCTGTATTCACCATATATTTTCTAATATGTGGGAGATCTATTATAGCCAATGGTTTCAGAAAATATCATTATAACTATACTCATTGTACTTATAAAACTTAGCTTTACTTACCTATTTGCTAAATTGTTCTTTTTTTTATGATATTGAGTTAGTTTTTTAAAAATGTTTAATTTTTTTTTTAGGTTATGTACAAATCTGATTATTAAAAAATGTATTCCATCACAAATACTTAAGCCTTTTGACCTTGGTGTGTCTCAAGAGATTTCCTTATGTCAGAATATCCTGGATTGGGAGATTGTATGGAAATTCCTTGTCATAGTGTATCCTTACTTCCCTGGAGAATGTACTGATAGTATTTCAATAGTATCTGAAAAGCCAGATTTTCTTAGATTTTTGTCTGATGCACCAGGAATATAATATTTTGCATCTTTCATTGTTCAGGCTTAGATAGTTCATAACCCAAGTATTGTTCAAAGTGATATTAACTCAGAAGCAAACATAAATACCCAATTAAACTGTGTTTTTTGGTAAACCTAGTTTATCATGACATTGGTTCATTGCATAAAAGCTGAAATGTCACATAATGACAGAGCAGCATATTATAGAATTCACACTTAAAAAAAAACTGATAGATTTAATTGGGTGACATTCTTAGGCAATTTTGAGTTTATTTTCATTTTTCTCTTGTGAATGATATTGCTATACTTATTTTTAATTCTTTAATTTTCTTAAATCTGTATTCATTTTTGATAATATAAAATTTATCCCCCCAGCTGTGGTCACCACCATAGTTCTCCTACCATTAAAGCACCCATAGTGCATCACCATAGTCCTGTGACCTTCCCTACCCTGTACTTACTGTCTCCCTCCCCTCTTAGATGTCTCAGATATGTGGTCAGCTTTCAAGTGTTGTCTTTTTCTGACCCTTTGATTTCTCTATAGTCCTCATATAAATGAAACCATTTGATATTGACCTTTCTCCTTCTTACTTATTTCGCTTAGCATAATCTTTTCTGGCTTCAAGTTGCCACAAATAGCATGAGTTTACTTATTTTTTTTAATAGATGAGTGGCATTCCATTGTGAACATATGCCACATCTTCTTGATCCATTCATCTTTCTGCAGGCATTTAGGTTGTTTCCATATCTTGGCTATTGTAAATAGTGCTGCAATAAGTATAGAAGTGCAGATTTCCTTTTAAATTAGTGTTTTGTGTCCTTTTGGATAGATTTCTAGGATTAGAATTGCTAGGTCACATGGCAGATCCATTTTTAGTGTTTTGAGGAACTTCCACACAGCTTTCCACAGTAGCTAGACCAGGCTGCTTTCCCACCAACAGTGTAAGAACATTCTTTTTCTCAACATACATCCACCTCTTGTTCTGGTTTTTCCACTATGGGCTATTCTAAATGTTGTAAGTGGTATCTCACTGTGGTTTTGATTTGTGTTTCCCTGTTAATAAGTGATATGCAAATGGCCAACAAGCCTATGAAAAAATGTTTATCATCACTTATCATCAGAGAAAGAAGATACATTTTAAATTGGGTGATGTTTTTAGTTCATGGCAACTTTTCAGTGTTTAACTTTTCGAAGAAATTTACTCAAGGGAGTAAACCTTATGAATATACAGATCTCATTCTATATCTCTGAATATTTATATTTATTTAAAATACAAATAGAATAGGGATAACCAGCCCAATGGTTAAACACATTTGGTAGCTAGGTCACCATCACTTTCTACAAGTTCAATAGTCAGTCAGTTTTCAAACTTTTGGCCTCAGAACCCTTTTACACACTTAAAAATGATCAAGAATCCCTAAAGAGCTTTTTTTTTTATTGGCATTACATCTATGGGTATTTATTTTATTCAGTTTAAAACTGAATAAATGTTAAATATTCTTTTTGTAAAACAAAGCTGCTATATGTTAACATAAATATTTTTATAAAAAGTTTTCCAAATGAAATTTAATGAGAAGAGTGGCATTATTTTACATTTTATAAATCTCTTTACATAATAGACAATAGCTGGCTGTTCTATATCCCTCAACAATCAGTTTTGATATCATATATCATGTGTGTGACATGTATGCCACATCATGTAGCCTCCTATGAAGGTATGAGAATAGAATAAAAATAACTTATTAGTATTGTTGTAAGAATGATGTGACTTTGAAGATCCCATTTAGGGATCCTCAGGTCACACTTTGAAAACAGTTAATTAGAGCATTCCAATAAAACATTTAATGCCTGTTAAATATAGATACTCCTGGTAGTAATGATGCAGTTAAATCTCAATTAGTAGCTTAAATCTAAGTAGAAGAGATGTTTGGTTTGCCAAAGTATATATTTTTAGTTTTATATTCAGATGTTTAAGTGTGACCCAAACCCTCTTAGGATCACCTCTCCTAGGATCACCCTTATTTTCTTCTAGCTATATTTTTTGCATCACCCTTTGGAAATGTCAGTCTTCAACCACTCACATTTAGAATCATTTTTAATAATTTCTAAGGTATGTTGTAAAGAGAATAGGGGACATATGACATAATATAGGAGGAATGGCCAAAAGACCCTAAACACTGCTAAATTCTGGATATTTATTTAGTACTAGATATTTTATGCTGCCTAGCAATCATACTACATTTTCTATGCATTGTCATTCTTTCATTCTCCTAGGTGAGAAGTTCATTCCTCTACTTTCTCTTTATAAATCCACACTATTTAGCTCTCGTCTCCATAGTGTTCCTGATTGAGATAACAATCCTGCCATTTTTATCTCCCACCCTAGGGTGCAACTTCTTGACATTTTTTCTCACCCACCTGTTTAATGAAATGTGACTCTCTTCTCTGTCACATCTGTGTTTGTCGTTGATATTAAAGGGGTATTCCAGTTTTGTTCCAAATCATGGTACTCTCTGGGTTGAGTGTCCCTCTGGATGAACCTCTAAAGGATGAAGCAAGGAACCCTCCTATTGCCATCTTGATCTGCAACTTTCAAATTACAAAAGTTCTTAATGGCATTTACAGTGGTGAATCCTGGAAGGTTTTCAATTTACTTTTTTCAGATAAGACCAGCTGTAGCCTAGCTAATGTGTTTTTTAAATAACAGGACCTGAAAATTAAAATTATTCCTTGTTTTTATTTATGAGCTACAGAATAGATGCTGTATTAGCAGGCATGAAAACATTAATCTCTTTGTACAACTGGTCTTGACTGACCAGTTGTATTTCCAATGAGCAGTATTATTTTGAAGGAATTTTTTCTGAATAAGTAGGCTTAAAATATTCAGTAAACAATATTGCAAACCGATGTTCTATCATCCGGGCTTTATATGCCATATACAGACCACAGGCAGGGTGCATTTAGCATAATTCTTAAGGGTTTTAGGATTTTCAGGATAGTAAATGAGCAATGGCTTTAACTTGAAGTCACCAATGTCATAAGCCCCTAACAAGAGAGTCAGCTTGCACTTTAAAGCCACTCATTGACTTCTCTGGATATAAAATCCCTAAATGGCATCTTCTTCCAAAATTATATTGCTGCATCTACACTGAAAATCTTTTGTTTAGTATAGCTGCCTTCATCAATGATGTTAGCTAGATTTTCTGGGTAATTTGCTATAGCTTCTACATTATTGCTCACTATAGCACCTTACACTTTTATATGGAGATTACTTCTTTCTGTAATTCTCATGAACCAGCAACCCTTGCTATCTTCAAATTTTTCTTCTGATGTTTCCTTTATCAATCTCAGCTTTCATAAACTAGAGGTCTAGGACCTAGCTCAGGCTAAAAGGAATATTGTGGTTTGATCATCTTTCCAAACCATTCAGATTTTCTTCATTATCAGCAAAAAGACCATTTGCTTTTATGTTCTGAGGAGTAACACTTTTGATTTACTTCAAGAACTCTTCCTTTGCACTCACACTTGGCTCTTTGGTACAAGACTTGGAATTTGGCATATCTTGGCTTCTTTACTAACTAAACTTCTCATTTCTGGTTTAGATTTAAAACAAAAGATGTGAGATTCTTCCTTTCATTAGAACATTTATAGCACATTTTAGACTTATTAATTAGCCTAATTTCAGTATTGTATCTCAGAAACTAGGGAGGGCTGAGAAGAGGGAGAAAGAGTAATTATTTGTAGAGCAATCAGAACACATTTATTGATTAGTTTCACTTTTATATGGATGTAGTTCATGGTGCTTCAAAACAACTATAATATTAGTATCAAAGTCACTGATTACAAACTACCATAACAGATAGAGTAACAATGAAAAACTTTGGAATATTGTAATAATTACCAAAATATGACACAGAGACATAAAGTGAGTACATGCTCTTGGAAAAATGTTACCCCATAGACTTGCTGAACACAATGCTGCCACAAAACTTCAGTTTGTTTAAAACATCTGAAGCACAGTAAATCGGAGAACAATAAAGTGAGTGTGCATATGCAGCTCCTAGTATTCTCTTTTGTTTTTTCTTCCAAGGCACTTTGGCCGCCTTGCTATTCCTTGAATACCAACTGTGTACTTTCTGTTTCTTTCCTTTCCTGGCTTTTGGCATGGTTCATTCTCCACCTCCTTTGCTTAACTTTCTAGTCACCCTATTTAAAATTTCAACCCCTACTTCATGATGCCTTCTTCTCTCTCCCTTATATTGCACTTAATAAGTACATACTAATAATATTATCTTTCATCTAATGTTCTTGTTTATTGTCTGCAGCATCCAATCACCATTATCATACCTGTCCCCCACATCCCAAAGACTATAAAATTCCATGAAAATATGAAGTTGTATCAGTTTTAGTCACTCTGTATTCCCAGTGCCTGAACAAGGCCTAATACATTGTAGATTCTCAGTATTTGGTGGGTGTTGGATGGGTTTATGAGAGAAATACCAAAAGGACTAAGCTCCAGTCTTTAATTTCCCTTCATTCTATTACCTGAGCAACTTCACATGCATCTTATTTAGCAAATATGAATAAAAATAGAATCAGTAGGATCAATATGTACTTATTTCATGACTGGAAAACCCTTTTCAAATGTTAGTTATGATGAAGAAAAGGGATGGAATAAGGACCACAAAAAATATCTTCTTCCTTCACAAGCTGTAATTATTTCTTAAGCCTAGTTTAGGAAAATTGTTTGAAACTTTGAAATAGCACTTTAGTTTTATTTAGATTATCCGATAAGTTTTCTAACATGAGTATACTTTTAAATTTAGGGCAGGAGGCTTCTGATACAGTAATAGTGCAAAGTGTGGTCCATAGACCAATGCACACATATCAACTGTTACTGGTTTATAGTGAGTATTTCTAAAAATTAAATATAAGTAGCTCTATCCTTAAAGCAATCTGCTGAATATAATCTCAGTTTTCAACTTCCATCTTACCTATCTTTTGTTTATATTTTTAGCATACTTTACATTTGAAGGAAAATAAAAACCTGGCACTTTTTCACAGGTAGTTTGAGGAGTATTTTTCAGATAGGTCAGACAACAGGTTTAGTTCTAGAATAGCAAACTGTTGTTTTAAAGTGGTCATAAATTCATAAAATGATGACCTAAGCATCACAGATTACCCTGCTTGGGTTGCTTCTTTTTGTTCACTTATGAGAAAAGATGAGAATGTTTCTTAAAGAGTTTAAGGCCTTAATAGTGCTACCTGTAGATGTTCTAAGCTTTTCAGTATTTATAGTATTAACAATAGCTACAGATCAAAATTATACTCAATAATTATTGTTTATCTTGTATTAAACCTTTTAACATATTAAAGAATCTGTGTGCAAATTAACTAAAAAATTAACAAGCTCACACATCTTTCTTAAAGTTTTCCTTTGTTCATCAGAGCCACATTGGTCAGCAATACACATATGACCCTAAACACTGCTAGTATGAAACTTTGATCTATAACTGAAATCTTGATACGAACTCTTATCTACATACATTTTTCATTCTGAATTTGAGGGTTGTACAGTATGCTTATTTGCATGGCTGGTTTGTGCTGAAACAAATATTATTTGTTATGGAACGTTAGAATTCCTAGATTCAATAACATATTGTCATGCCTGTTTCACAGTTCCATGTGAAACATTTCAAAAAGGATTACAGTTTGTCAGAGTAATGCTAAACTAGTCTGTTCACTGGAAGAAAGATTCTAAAGTGTTTCAGATTGATAAAAACTTTTCTGAATTCTGTGAGTAAATCTAAGAACTGAACCTGATTATCTTGAACTAGATTACATTAGGTAATCTGGGCTTCAGGGCATTTTCCAAAGACTCTACAAAGATTTTATCAGCATGTAGAGAGTCAGACCAGGTCAAGAGTTAAGTGATAAATGTTGGATTTCTTCCGGTTGAAACAAGTCTGATTTCCCTTGTTGTTGGAGATTGCTAGAGGAGATACTGTTGGACTCTAAACTCTGATCACCTAAAAATTAAAGATTATTTTCTTTGATCATTCTGTCATATGTCCTTAAAAGAAAATTGAAGAAGTTCTGAACATCTTTGAAATTGCCCCATAATGTTAAATTTTCTTTTTTCATTATTAACATGACATGATTTTCATCATAAAATAAAAAAATAAAGCTTATCTTTATGATGTTAAAAGAGCAGTATTTCATCAAATCACCTTTTCTGACTTGTTTATTAAAATCTGGAAACTCAGATTAAATGATTTCAAATTAAAAGGTGTTTTCCATTTTTTAAAACTGGATTGCCTTTCTGATGGCTTCTTAGGAAACCAAAAGAAGGTTTAAAAATAAATAAATAACTTTATTTGACCTGTTTGTTACCAAACTGTAATGGAATTTAACACATGTTTCAAAACATAGCTCCTCATAGACTGCTGCACTGTTACTCAGTTTTAATAGGCCTCATTTATCCTATAAATAAACCTACATTTTCTTACCTGATCAAGTAAGCAAACAATAGAGGTCAGATGTGGCAAACACTTTAACAGAAAGCACATGTCCAGCCGTCAGGGTGAGGTAAAATCATATCAGGATTGCTTGAAGTTATTAATGGCAGTAAAATTTATGCTTCCTCCTGTTTTCCCAATTAAATCAAGAAGCCTTTTTTCTTAAGATTCTTCTGTCACCAGCTGGTTCCAATACTCTTTGTGTGAATATTGCCTGGGGTGTCTCCATTTCTAGATGGTAAAAGCTGACCAAAGCACATTAAGTCAATGATTTGGACCTGTAGGCTAGAAAGCAGCCATTGTTAAGGGCTTTATTTTGGTCCTTATCATTTGTACCACAAATATGCATATTTTGTAAGGGTGCATTATAAGTAAGTTGTATGTTCTGTATGTAATAAAAGAGTGCAACAGATAAGGAAATAAAATAGCTGACAATATTCTTAAAATATGCTAAATATACAGTTACACATTCTAAAAAAGAAAGAAAATGCAAAGGTCTTGAATTTTAAAATACTTATTTAGTAAATGTCTCTTACTGTGACAGTTATTTAGCATAATTTAAGTTTATAACTTTGGTTCCCTTATAGTACTTAAATAATTACACACAAAAGTAATTTATACATGAATGATTATATAACATAGCTACTGTTACACTGCTTTTAATATTGATCATTGTAACCTATAAATTAATTCATGTTTTTCCTCTTCAAATCATGGTTTAAAAGTCTTATCTACTCATATCAAAATTTACTAGATGACACTGAGCAGATCCAATATGAAACAGAAGACTAGCCAATGTAGTTACAATCTTAAAAACTGGTATCCTTAAATTCAAGATGTAACAAAGGCTACCTAATCTAGTGGGTATGTATCTTAAATATGTGCTACACTAAATTAAACAAAAAATTGTGTGGAAGCATGCAGCAAAGATGTTCCAGTATGCCTTCAATATATTTCTAGTCTATTTCAATATAGTCAATATTAGATATTCAATAATGGTTGCAATTATCTTTCAAGTGACTTTTTTGCTTATGGCATTTTCATTATACTGATTGCGCTGTAAAGGCTCTAACTGTAGTATTTTTAAAGACACTTTTGATTTTTAAAGTGTGTTATATTCATCTAGTCTGTAGGTGATCTCAGTACTGCTTTATTCTAATGTAAGTGTGCTTTTATTTCCACTTCTCTTATCTTTTCATGGAGCCATAAGACTTCAAAGGGAGTTTTGTACTTTGTATGAAGACATGGAGTGTGGACGGGAATGAGAATCTGGCTTAATAATGTAGCCCATAACTTGTGTTCTCACTCTGTTTTTACAAAGTGTTGGGCTGGGTCTACTGCAGAAGCGGAAATTTGGCTTTGAGTTCTGGTGCTCAGAACCCATATTTCTTCTTGACTGAAATGTGAATGGAAAATCCCAAGTGTCTTACAAAATTAGTAGCTAAATGGTGTTTTTACTAATCACTTTAGAGATGAAAAAACTGAGGACATTTTAAAATCCGAAACCCATCAGCATGCTTGCCCTTTAATTGGCAGAACATCCATACTGAGAGCAGCCCAGAGAGCTGATTTTTTTTTCTCCTTCAGCTGCTCCAGCTGAACTACAGCTGCAAATATCTTTAAAAAAGGAAGAAAAAACCCTTGAATGTAGTTTATAAGTGTAATAGTTCCCACAAAATCAGTTACTGAATTTAATGACCAGTTTGTTAAGGTATTAACTGCTCTCAGCTGGGAATGACCAATTTTTAGGGAATGACTGCACAATTGCTAAGATAATTCAGTAACACTTTCAAATAATGATCCAGCTAATTAACGATGAATTCCTGTGGAAATCCTATCGAAGTACTTATGACCTTTGCATTTAATAGCCAGTGAGTTCATCATGATTCATGTTTATTACCACAAATGCCAAAGGAATAATAATGACTAGGCCATTTTTCTCTATCCTGGCCTTATTACTTGCACAGATTTGACTAATCCACCTCTAGTCATTAAGGACCTAGCTCTCAAAAATTCATTCTTTTCACTGCTGTGCTCAGAATTCACAGAACCTTTGGTGCTATGCCAGCATACTAACTGTTAGCAACCTATTTTTACGCAGAATACCTTTAGGGAATAATTGATGTCTGTAAGCCTAAAAGGAGCCCTTTTGAAATGCCTACAATTTATAGGATGTGAAGGAAAAGTAGCTGTTTAGGTGGAGTTTATGGATCTTAGTCTTGAATTCTTAAGTGAAAATCATTCTCCCCTGGTCTTAAATTCACTTAGAATGTAAAAAAATATTTTTTCTTGAGATTTATTTTACAAGAATTCATCCTTTATTCCAATGAATGAGATGGACTGTCAGCCTGTAATAAAGAATAAGCTTTTAATTTTACTTGAACCATTTAATCTTTCATAATCACCGTTTACTGCTTTATGATCTTCAGATTAATGTTTAAGTAATCCTAATGTTTAAGTAATCATAAATGTTGGCTGAAAGGAAGATTACTTTCTGTGTGCAGCAGTGTTGGAGAGATAAATTCAGGTTATTTACAGACATCTTCCTACTCCAGGTCTTCACTTTGGTTCTAAAATATTTTGTATTTTTGTTGTAGCACTCAAATATCTGCTTGATATCGCAAAGTTATAATAATGCATTTTTAGTCATTTATGTAATCATTTTCAATCCATGAATAAGATACTTGTGGCTTACATACAACAGTCTTTATACATTCTTTAGAGTTAAAAGGTATTTATGTGATTTGTACAACATAAATGAGAAGTTATTAATAAAGTAACAATGCTTATTAAATATTTTTTCTAAATAAAAAGGCAAATGTCAGCTAATATTTTTGCTCACTCCTTAAATAAATACAAAAAAGGAAAATTAATTGTATAGATATGTGTAAATCAATTGTTGAATTCTAAGGAACCTTTACCCATGCACAACCTAGTAGACATATCTGCAACTTTGGTTAGAGAGACCTTTGAGTATAATATTGTAGTCCCTTGAATCTGTCGTTACCTCTTAATCCTGTTTAATTCATCTCAGAGAAAGTCTATCTTCCTCTTAAACTTACTTTACCTCTATTATCTAATCTGAGGATAAAAAAAACTCAAATGTCGTTACATTTGTTCAGTTGTGTTCAGCCTGAACAAGGGGGGATAATACATTACTTGGTTTTATTAGCTTGGGCACTGTGCTTAATGATAATGAAGTAAAATAGTTGCAAAATTTGTCTTCAGTATTCTCAGACTTACCTGTGTTATTTCATCTTTTTGGTAGCACTTCACTTCCATGACCACTCCCCACTCTAAAAATGAAATTAAGCTCCAATGTAAATTCTGTTACAGGCAAGGAAGCATGAAAACAGAAGGAGAGATTCCTTGAGTTTATGGTGGTAGAGAGGGTTATCTCAAGTTTTATTAAGAAATGTATTACTCTGTAAGAATGAGAGAATGATGAAGAGTCCTTATCAGATACAGGTGACTGACTGGAGTCTTGTAATGTGAAATCATTTTCCTAAGTCCATACCTTGGGAATAGCAGAACTTTATAGGAAAGTAACTAGGTAGAATGTTCAGCCTCATGTTCAAAATATACCTCTGAATCTTGTTTAATTCATCTCAGAGAAAGTCTGTCTTCCTCTTAAACCTACTTTACCTCTATTATCTAATCTGAGGATTAAAAAAAAAAAACTCAAAAGACATATATAGTAGGGACACATGTAGTATACTGTGCTGTTGGTAAACAGAAAAATGTTGTCATCAACACACTAATTATATAAGGAATTGATTTATTATGTTGTCAGAATCAGTACTAATTTCTCTACCAGGATTCTCCTACCTAATGCTCACTTAACAACCCTTGAGGTAGGTTCACTTATTATCCCAGTTTCACAGAAGAAGAAACTGCAGCACAGAGTTACATAACACTGATAATCCATACAGTTAATTTGTAGCAGAACCACAAATTAAACCCAAGCAGTCTGCCTCCAGAGCCTGAGCCCTTAACCACAAGTGTGTAACATTTTTATCAACAACTCTACTGACCCAGTAAGCTTCTGCAACTTTGCTTTTCTCATAAAATCAAGCACTGCTGTGTTGCAGTTATTATCTAATTTAGTGGAAGTGAGTTTCAAACTGTTCTTATAGTTCTAGTTCCTAAAGCTGTTTGCGGGATAATGCAACTTATCTGTCAGTAACTTCATTCATTGGAATCTACTGTATTTGGACACAGGTCCTTTGATTAAATAACTGTAACTGACTGTCTTCCTGCATTTCATCTACTTACTTTCCCTCTTCTACCATCTTCTCACCTTTTTCCTAAAGACTCACATGGCTTTTAGAGTGCCTTGTAACTGCTTCTCCATTCTGTGCCATTAAAGAATGATGAGAAGAACTTGCTTATATGGCACATTATTCATTTCACCCTTTGCACTGCCTATTAAAAGGACTAAGAAAAAATACACACACAGGCTTTGTAATCATAACTGTTTGAATCTCAGATTAACAGTTGTGTTTCCTTATGAAAAACTCATAACCATAATGAAAATAATTCCAGGGCCCTCCCTGGTGGCGCAATGGGTTGAGCACAGCACTGCAAGCTAGCTTCAGCTGCTTCAGTGCAAGTTCGATTCCTGACCCAGGGATGATCCATTTGGCACAGCAGACCTCTCCTGTCTCGCTTGCTGCTTCCATCAGCAGTATACTTCATCGATCTGCCTGTTCTGCTCCCCATTCTCTCTTTGGTGAATCCTCTCACTAGCCCTGCTCTTCTGGCCTGTACCCTAGTTCTGTGTGCATAAATAAATAAATCTTAAAAAGAAAAGAATTCCAAATTCTTCAAATCTTGGTTTTTATCTTGGTTTTTATCTAAATCTGTGGTCACTACCCTTAGAACTTTTCTCTCTTCTCCATTAGGTTATGTAGTGGAGTTTTTTCAAACAGTAGGAAAAGACCCAAAATTAACCTACAATGATTTGACCTGGATGCTTTATTTTTATTTTTTCAGTAAATTATAATACTATGGAGAAATACACAAAAATATAAAATATTATTTCTCGTGGAAAATATAGTTCCTGCACATTTAAATTCCAAGTGGTTGAGTTAGTGGATTCATACATTTTTTAGTAAAGATCAAAGTATGTATTTATTAGTATGTATTTAGTAAAGATTACTAGTATGTATTTATCTGACAAAAATAGAAATAGCTTTTGTTTTATTATAAGGAGTTATTTTTGTATTAATATTGAAAAACTTAGGAAATAGACCTTTAAAAGACACAGAAGTCTCAGTTTTTAAAAATATATTTTATCCGGCCTTCCCTGGTGGCGCAGCGGGTTAAAGCACTGACTGCACTGAGAAGCTAAAGCCACTCCGCATGAGTTCAATTCCCGCCTGCCCCGGAGGTGACCACATGGCGTGGCAGACCTCTCCTGGCCCGCCCGCTGCTCCCCTCAGCAGTGTACTTTGTAGATCTGCCTGTTCTGCTCCCCACTCTGTCTCTGGTGAAGCCTCTCACCGCCCCTGAGCTTCTGGCCTGTACCCCAGTTTTGTAGGTACAAATAAAAAATTTAAAATATATATATATATTATCCTATTATAGTTAAGTGTCAATCATATAGCAGATTTTTATGCATGGTAATATTTTACTTGATGACAGTTTCAGTTTTTGGTACAAAAATGTCTGAGAAGTATTGTAACAACACATGTAGATTTTGTAATCAGAGACCTGATTAAATCCCTGCTGAGTCACTTACTAGGTGTCTGGCAAGCTTTTTTTTTTTTTTTCTCTGATCTTTAGGTTCTTCATTGTGAATATAGGAATGCAAATAATTGACATTGTTTTGAAGATCATTTTGTTCTTCCTTAACGTATATTTTTATCTAACATATAAGGCACTGAAAAACAAAGAACTAGAGATAGAGGGTCACTCTACTTTTCTTTTACTTACTAGTAGAAGATACCTGGAAATTACATAAAATACTTCTATCTCATCTCTGAAGCTCTTATAGAACCAGTAATTTCTGTCTTTCACTTAAAAAAGTGCATATTTCGGCCCTCCCTAGTGGCGCAGCGGGTTAGAGCACAGCACTGAGAAGCTTAGGCCACTTCCGCATGAGTTCGATCCCCGCCTGCCCCGGAGGAGATCCACATGGCGCGGCAGACCTCTCCTGACCCGCCCGCTGCTCCCCTCAGCAGTGTACTTCGTAGATCTGCCTGTTCTGCTCCTCGCTCAGTCTCTGGTGAAGCCTCTCACCCTCCACATCTCTGGCCTGTACCCAGTTCTGTATGAATAAATAAAAATTTTTTAAAAAATGCATATTTCTTCACTGTCAGCCTCTGATATCGTTGACCTATTGTGTTGTGAAAGTTTAAGATGTACAAACAGTGATTTGATATATGTATATATTGCAAAATGATTAACACAGTAAGATTAGCATATCTATCATATAAGTACTTTTAAGTGTATGGTGAGAAATTTCAAGATTAAATCTCATGCAACTTTCAGATATATAGCATTGTTAATTATAATTACAATACTGCTGTTTAAATACTAAAAACAAAGTCAGCCAGCATGTACTTTTTGAGAAATTTTCACGTGCTGTGTTAAAGTTTATGTTCTCTAAGAAGTTTTGGTCACCTTCGAAGGATATATCTGATATGGAAAAATTCAATCAAATTATAAAACAGATTATAAAATCATACAAAAAAACACTTTTTAATAATTTTTGTGCTGTGGTAGACACAGGATAAATGAGCTGAATTTATCCTCCACGTTAGAATATTCTTAAAATCTTATTGATACATTATCAGCTAAATTTATTTGCATTCTTGATTTTAACTCCAGATATATAAAAGAATTCATATTAACCCAGAATTTTCTGAAAGGATATTGTTTTTGATTAAAACGTTTCAGCTTAAGGTTTTTAGCTCTAGTTTTGTCTCTAACTTTGAGATCATAAATATGTCCTTAAAATATAGTGTTTCAGAAAGTAGAGAGAAGGATTGTATAACATACTAAAGTCCCATACTATTCACTTTAACAATCTCAAGGTGTATAAAGCTAGCAACAGTTTTAACTAAAAAGTTCTGAGATAATTCTACTATGCTTACTTTATATCATTTAACAGTTTTTTATACATACAAGTATATTTTTACATTGTAAATACTGTTCTTTTTCATCATTTAGAAGATTGTTCAATTTACGAATCAAAGGCATTAAATTTGGCATTTTGTTTACTATATTTTATACATCAATAATGCTTATGAAGTGTACTAATTACATGTGTTAATAAAACAGGATAGTGAGACCAATGAACCAATGTATTTTACAGTAGACTACTGAAAATGACTACTTCTTAGATTATTTTTTCAAAAATATACATTAAAAAACAGACATTCTCTCTTGAAAATTGATACTACTTCATATATGTTCCAAACTTTGGAAATGAATAGGGAATAGGGATAGGGAATAGGGATTTTCTAAAGTAGAGTTATAAGGATTTGTAGTTAAAATTTATATATATATCTAAGTATTGGATATACATATATCAATCACCATATCTATGGTTTCTTATTCTTCAGGCAATGAAAACTATAAACAAATAGCAATGTGTGTTCTTTACCACATAAGCATGGATGACCGGTTTAAATCAATGTTCGCATACACTGACTGTATACCACAGGTAAGTCATTTCAAATGTTTTTTTTAAATATTCAGAAATATTTTTCACTGTCTTCTTATCAGATATGCTCTTCCTTCTTAAATTGATGTAAATTTGTTATCAAATGTAAGGAAAGTACTGAATAGTATACAATTAAAAATAATCTCTTAAACTTAGTGGTAACCATTTAACATTTTGGTAATTTCCTTTCTACATAGTTAAAAAATCAGTATATTAAGGTTATATAGCATTTACATATTGCTTTATTTACTGACTAGATCAAAAGTATTCTCCATGTCTTTAAATATGCTTCAAAAATCATTTCTAACACTGGTATAATTTTTCATTGCATGATGTACATAATTTACTTACTATCTTGATGTTTACATTTTTTCCAGTTTACCACATAAAATAGATTAAATATATATAACCAAATGAAATAATGTAAAATAATTATCATAGTGTATAATTGGATATCCACATTTTTAACTTTTTCTTTAGTTTAAATTCCAAGTTACTAGGTAAAAAGTAAGGAACACTTATGTATTTGACATATTACATAGTCAACTTACCTTCTAAGAACACATGAGTTTATATTTCACTTTCAATAACAAGTTTCCTCAAGTTGAAGTGTCTCTGTTTAGTTTTACTTGCATTTTAATGAATGTTGGTGAAACTGAATATTTTCTGCTTGTTACCCATATTATATTATAAGCTGTTCATACTTTTGCCAATTTTTCCATTGGCATGTTAATAATTTTAGGATTAATAAATAAGATCTCTCTATACAAAGTATTTTACTACTCTCTCATATTGCATACATTTCTTTGTCATTTGCTCCTTAATTTTGTTAATGGTGGTTTTAAATGCCTTGTATTCCCTAATGGGAAAACTGTTTCATAAAAATTATTTCATATTTATAGCTGTGTTCTCAAGAAAGGTTTTTACTACAAATCAGGTGCTTAATATATTTCATGTTCTGCCTTGATGGAATTTGTGGTTTTTGTTTTTACATGGACTGTGTTATAAGAATAAAGATTATTATGTATGTAATTTAACTTTAAGGGAATTTATATTCATGGAGTCACTATTGTGCTACTAATCTTCATTAAACTGAGCTCCTCTAATTTGAGTATCTGATTACTGGAATTATTTTTAATATTTTTAATATATATTAGGCTTTATAAATGCTTTTCTAAAATAGAAAAGACAAAATTTAAGGGTGTATAATATACAATAAAATATACTTTCACTTTAGAAAAAGGAAAATACTAAGTCATATTTATTGAAGTAACTCCTCAGTAAACTCCTATTCCTACTTATAATTCTGTTAGTCTATTGTAAGTTATTGAAGAAATACTTCTTGAAAATAGTTAATATGTGTTAAAAAAAGACTATAGTTTCTTTTTATTATGTTTGACCACCTTTTATTTATCTTTCGTATCATCTAAAATTAAATTTGCTTTTTCATAATTTTAATATTTTATCTACATGCAGTTGAAAAACTGAAAAGATTTCGAGGATAATTTCTCATAGATAAACTAATTATGCCTGATTATAGGATATGGGCATCCCTCAAAGAATATAGCGTATCTTATCTTAAAAGGCAAGACTTTTTTATAAAGATAACTCATGTCAGACTGTAGCCAATGTGAAATGTAATCAAACTCTTTGTCAAACAAGTTTTCAATAAAAGAGTAGCCATGTCAAAAGGAGATTACAGGTGATTTACTGCAGTCTCACTCCATATGTTTGTAGAGTTTCTGTTTTGCAGTTTCAAAGGATGGTTCTTTTCCAATCCCATTTGGTGTCAGAACTTCATTGACTATAGGATATGAACTGGGAAGTAGACAAAAGAGAACAGTGTTCTTGCCTAGAATGTTTTTATCCAGCTTAGATTTTAAGAAAATAACATTATAGAGAGTGAATATAAATTAAAAAGAGATGAGAAGCATATTCTATTGAATCTTGAATTTGGAGTTTCCTTCTCTATTATAATTTTATATATTTATTGAATGTATAATCGCAAAAAATAAAATCATGCTGAGTGTTCCAGTAATCAGATATTCAAGCTTAATGGAGCTCAGTTTAATGAAGATTACTGACACAATAGTGACTATGAATATAAATTCCCTTACAGCAAATTACATACATAAAATTTTTTACCCTTGTATATAAAACTTGAAAACTTTATTTTGTTAAAGAATCAGAAATGATTTTGTTTAAGTTAACTTTGAGAACTTACTATTAAAAAATGTGTGTGTAGAAAATCCTCCTAAACCTTTTTAAGAACAATTTTCACATATGATTTCTTGCCAGCTAATTTTCTAACAATGACCATTTCTGTAGTGGGATTTCAGAAAACTTATGTTCTGTATTTTATGAAGAAAACTCACAAGAGGTCAAGGATTTTTTAGTTTTTGTTTGTTACTTTTTCTCTCTAAATGTTCTTTTAAAAAAATTATTTTTAAAGTTCAACCTTTATAGGAATAGTCACATCATGCCATAAACACCTGAAACTTTTCAGTATGAGACCATATTTTGAGAAACTAAATGATACTATAAAATATATTTGTTAATAAAGTACTATCCAGTTTGTACCTTGTTCTTGTAAGACTCAATTTTGACATATCTAGGAAAACTTAACATGGATTCCTTGTTACCCAATGCCAACTTCATTGTAAAATAAAAGAATCATAGAGGGAAAATGATGGTCAAAATTGAAATTTTCAAGTTTGTTCAGGAATGAAAAAGATAATTCTTTCGGAGTTATTTGGCTACTCAATGTAATATTTATAATACTATTAAAGTTTCAAACTCACTGACAACAACTAACTAACCATATTATAAAATAAAGTTGCATCTGAGGCTCAAAATATCTTAAAGATAATGTAATACTGTTTACTTTGAAATTATGCATTTTTAATTTTTAAATTTTGTTTAGTAAAAAAAAATCATGTATTGCAAATGAATGTTTCAAATGTGAAACCTAAAATAACTTTTGAGTAGGAAAGCAATGGTTCAGTAGTTTTCATTTCAGTAATCAAAAAAATGTGGGTATGATCATGTTCTTTAATTGAATTAGATATTTATGTAAAGGAGCTGTATAGATTATAAAACACTATACAAAAGTTAGGTAATATTAATAAAATATTGAACCTTCCTCATTTTGCGGGGACCTAATGAAATCTAAAAACTGTCCAGTTTAAATACTGCCTTTCTTATGTGTGTTTTATAGGATAGATTTTTAATTGGAATTTACTTTTGTAAAATATTTAATATTCAGTATAAGTGATTATACATGCCTCATAATTGCTCCCAACATTATATTTCTTTGCTTCTTTTATACTTTATTACATCTAATTATGCAGCTTATTCATTTCCACTCTATTATATCACTATTCTGCAAAATTTGGATGCCAGGGCAAGTTATCTTTATATATGATCTAATGGTCTCAGTGGGTGAATTGTTTCATATAAGAATACTTGGGGATAACCAGGAGTTAATGGTTGTATTCTAGTAATATTTAAAAGTACACATTAACAGTTCATTGTTATTTAGACCTCTAAGATGCATGTTTTGTTTAAATAGGTGCAAATGCCATCCAGATGCTTATAAAAGTATTTATTGGTAATAGACTGGCCAATCAAAGTACATGTTTAGGTAGTGATGTCATAGTGTTATTTAATATTTTACCCTGGAACAGTGTATAAGAATCTTCATAGCTATCCACATGTTTTCTACCACAGTTGTCCTATTTGGCCCCTCTTTGATCTGTGTGCTTCTTTTTAGCTGAATGCTGGTAAACGTCCTTTCTGACAGCCCCCTTTGCTCCTGCCTGCCATTATCTGCTGAAGTTCAGAAACCAGAGCATCACTTCAAACAGCAGAGTTAGGGAGTAGCCAGTCAGAAGAGATTCCTGAGGCATGCAGAGTTCTGCCATAATCATTCAAAGATGTTTGGGTAGGGGGCTGGGGGTGAAAGAGGTGTATGTGAATACAGAGAGCTGTGGGGGTTGGCCTCTGGTCACTGGTAAATAAGTGAAGTCAGGTGCCAGAGAGTCTAGACATAGTGATTTCAGTCCTGGGTCTTTGGTATCTGATACTCAATATGGGACTTGTCTGATTGAACACTATTGCCTCTTCATTGCACCGGCTGAAGCCCTTTTAGTGAGTGGCTTCCTGTTAAATTAGTAAAAGATGACAATGGACATAGTTAAAACAGAACAAATCTAGTTTTAATATTTCTTAGTTGTCAGCAATTACACTTACTTTTGAAGTGTCAGGATAGGAGTTGAAGTAAAGACATTATGTTGCATGCAGAGTTAGAATCAAGCTATTATGTTCAAATTTGAATGCTTTAATTAAAATTGAAGTGCCTTTCTCTTATAAAAAAAAAAACTAATTCTATATCATGATATATTTTCTTAACATTTAGTCCTAATTTTTCTTGATTTAGAAGGGTTGAAATTTGGATAAGATTTCAAATCATTTCTTATTTTAAAATTCTAATTCTTGATTATTTCACCACAGGATTTAACATTAAAGTCAAAAAGTAAAGTCGAGTTTATAAGCAACCTAAAACCCTCAGCTGCTAAACAAATTACTTGATGCTCTATTTTTTTATTATGATAGTTTATTTTTTACATCATTTTAAAGGGCATTTTTCATACCACAGAGGTTAATTTTTTTTACAAAATTGAATTTCAAGTAGATAGCAATTGATATATGCGGTTAAAGCATTGTGCTTTGATATAACAGATTTTTTTTTATATTATCAAAAAGCTTCTCATAGTAGTAAGTATTTAAAAGAAATATGTTGTAGGCTTTGAATTAGTTTGAAAGCCTACTGGTTGTCTTAGAGGACTGCACATAAATTTTTACTTTAAAAAAAGTTATAATTAAAAATAGTGTTTTATTAATTTAATTTTAATTGGCAGTTAATTCATATATAGGTAGTAAAATCTGTTAAATGGATATCCAGTAAATTTGAGTTTCATTTTTGCCATGCATTTTTTTTTTTTGTACTGCCATTATTCTTTACCCAAGATTCCATTAAAAGCAAGATTTGTGGTTAAAGAGCTGCATTCTGGGAAAAGGCATCATAGAGATCAACTACTACACATCTTTTATAGTGTTTTATAGTTTTCAGAATATACTAAATTATGTGAATATGTATAGTTAGCCATGCTAGAATTATATCTAAATATTTTGCTTTTCAAACAATTTTAAGTGAATTTGTGTTTTAAAATTTGGCTTCAAATTTGAAACTATATTCTATACCATCACACAGAAGTACACTTGATTTCTTTTTGTTTAACACATTATCCTTTTTTGAAACTTAGAAGTTATTTGGAATTAACATAGAATAATGAAGCGAGATTTAACAGAATAAAGTCTAAACCAGTAACAGATACATACTATATAAGACACACTTCTGTATTCATGAGAGCATTCTGAATCTCAAAAGCTATTGATCTGAGAGAAAAAATAAGAAATATTCAGGTGTTAGATTTTATTATTCATTGCTTTTTCTTATTTGTCAGTAATAGAACACTAACTTCTCAAAACTATAGCATAGAAGTTGTTTATTATACCTTTGTAATAACAACTGTCTCACCATGACTAATAAGTTACTACCGAATGGTATAGGTGGCCTACCTTTCCCTACTTCTCTGCTGCTTCTCAAGTCCTTCTTCCCTTTCTCTTGCTGAATAGAATTATTTTCTCATTTTATACTCATGCCCAAATCATTGAATCCAACTTACAGTTTCATTTATCAACCATATACCACAATTCCTAAAATTATAGATCCAGTATAAATATTCCCTCTGAACTCAGGTGTGCATATTTCTGAACATCTGCATAACTTAGTAACTTAAATACAATATGTCTAAAATGCAAATCATTATCAATACCCCTCAAAATTTCCTCTTACCCTGCTTTCCCTTTTTTTTGGAAAATGTTATTACCACTATTCATTTCATTGCTCAGTGCAGAAATCTGGGAGCCATCATTAACTATTCTCCCTTAACTCGAGCATCTAGTCAATTATAAAATTGTCTTGTTTCTCTTTTCTAAATATATTTCTAATCCATCTTTTCATCTCTATCTCTGTTGCCGTACCTTCTCCAGGATCTAACCTAGACTTTTCTTGTAGCCTCCTAGCTAAACAGCATTCTCATAACCCTATTTCAGGCCATTTTCTACACTGTCCAAGCCTCTTTAAAACACAGATCTTATCACTACATGTTCCTTACTTAGAAGCCTTTAATAACTTTTCATTATCCCTAGGATGAAGCCCCAAATCTTTTAAACGTGTACTTCACAACCCTGCACAATCTGGCTTTTACTCTTACCTCTGAACACTCTCTCACTCCAACTATGCTTACCTTCTTTTAGTTTTTCAGAAGAATGTATTTTCTGTGTTTTTAACCTTTGCACAGGCTGTTTTCTTTGGTCAGTATGTTCTGCTTCCACACAGTATTTTAAATTCCTTAAATGCAAAGGCTTTACCTAATTTTCTCTTGTATTTCAAGTCTTTGAAAGTTTGTACTTAATGCTGAGCATATAGTAATTCATTAGCCATTTATTTCTGTTACTCGGTGAGAGCCTGTTACTTCCGTGTTTTGGAATTGTAATTGGATTTATTATTTCCAACATACAATTTAAGACAACACATTGTAATAAAATATTACCAAGTTTTTTGTTTATTTGTTTTGGCTGGATTTTTTTTTTTCTTAGTAAAACTTGCCCTATGTTTTTTGCTAGTTAATGAAGATGCTCTTTGAATGTTCAGATGAGCGAATTGACTTGGAACTCATTTCTTTCTGCATTAATCTTGCTGCTAATAAAAGGAATGTACAGCTTATCTGTGAAGGTTAGTACCTTTCAGCTTCAGAGATAACCTCTATCATATAGTAATCGGTATATGATAGAAAATATATAATAATGAATTAAGATTTATAGTCACTATGTAAATCAAATTTTTAAATAGCTTGAAAATTAAAGATTAGATATTCTGAGTCAGTCAGTCAAATATTCTTAATCCATATGATTACTTATCCCTCAGAAACATAAGTCAACAAAGGTTACACTTAATTGGAATTTGATCTTCAAATATTTTCTCTATAAAATGAAAGTTTTTATTTGTAAAACAAACTGTTACACAATGAAATTGTTGTATGTCTTAATTGGGTATGAATTACAGAGGGACATACATATACCAAAATCTATTATACACTTAAGATTTGTGCTTTCATAAAAATAAATTCTGGATGGTGTCACTGATATGTGCAGTATAGGAAAATCAAACAAAGGGTAAGAAAAAGTCAAACTTTTAGACCAACCCTTAAAATTGACCACAGATTTGAGGCATCCAGAGGGGGAGGAGTCAGAAGAGGTGTGAGCAAAGAGTGGGAAGAGAGGACAGTGGACTATGGTGGGGAATATGGCTGTGTCAGTGGTGGGTACACTATGGTGACTATACTTGAAGGAGGAGAACCTGTACTTCCAAAACATTAACCAGTATGTACACAGGTGGTATTTCATTAAAAAAAAAAAAAAAAAAAAAAAGGTTTGTCAGTTGGGTTTTGTTTGTTTGCTAGATTAAGATAACATTGGTTTACAACATTATACACTATATGTTTTTCAGAGGCCTGGGATTATATACCTCTTCAGATTCATGTCATCACACCTATCACCAAGACACCCACAGTCCTCCACTATAGCCCATTGCGAGTTAGTTTTTATTTTTCAGAGCTTTAAATTTAAAAATCATTAAATTTAATTTTATTGAGGCTATTTTCTGCTTTTCTATACCAGGAAATGGATTGAAAATGCTCATGAAGAGAGCTTTGAAATTCAAGGATCCACTGCTGATGAAAATGATTAGGAACATTTCCCAGCATGATGGGCCAACTAAAAATTTATTTATTGTAAGTATAATATTTGATATCTCTCTATTAAAAAAGCCTGAGAACTAAGGTCTAGAGTGCTAACATTTGAAAATATAACTCATTGAGCTCTCATCAAGTATTAATTCCTGACCCTTTTGTCAACTTCCTTGTGAGTTTACCTCTTAGAAATATCATCCTGTTTTAAAATTCTTGTTATAATTCCTAACCCCTAACTTTTTCATCCTCACTCTAGTTTTCTTGCCTTAAACTAGGTCACCATAGTCTCCTTTAGCCATTTAGCTCCCTATTTTCAAAACAAAGATGCCTTTGCCATTAATTTTCTCTTTCTATGAGTTTAATTATTAAATTTTCTTTTAAAGGAATTATACTTTGTTTTTGAATTCTCTTTTATTCAGGATTATGTTGGGGACCTTGCAGCCCAAATTTCTAATGATGAAGAAGAAGAGTTTGTGATAGAATGTTTGGGAACTCTTGCAAATCTAACCATTCCAGATTTGGATTGGGAATTGGTTCTTAAGGAGTATAAATTGGTCCCATACCTCAAGGATAAATTAAAACCAGGTTTGTGCTAAGTATTTCATTTTTGTATAATCACTAAGTTAATTCTTTTTGTTGTGGATAAGAATCCTAGGACTGTATTTTGTGACCTATTTACTAAATAACACATTTTCAGTTATCTGAAATGTGTTCTAGTTTCTTTTTCCCAGAAATGTGGTTACTGTGTCTATCTTATATATCTATATACTCTTTTTCCTAACAGTGTTTTCTTAGTATTAGTTTCCTTCACTCCCTCTTGTTAACTTTTTATCTTGCTTTCTAAAAATTTCAAATACATCCTTCCTGTACATGTGTATATATGGACTCACAAAGTTTCTTTTGCCCACACCCAACATGAGCTGTCATCAGTGACCATGGAAATTTGGAGAAGAGGACATAGGCATAAACTTGTTAAGGATTCATAGAACTGATCTAACAGCTTTCAGTTTGTTTTATGTGCATTGAAATGTTTGTAATATGAAAGGATTTTGATCAGGATGTTTCAGTGAAACCTTTGTGTTATTTGGCTTTCCTAGGTGTTGCAGAAGATGACCTTGTTTTAGAAGTGGTTATAATGATTGGGACTGTATCTATGGATGACTCTTGTGCAGCATTGCTTGCCAAATCTGGAATAATCCCTGCACTAATTGAATTGCTAAATGGTAAATTATAGTTTACCTTAATTTATTTTTATGCTACTTTATAAAGAAATTGGTTATTAAACTTTTAAGTATAGCCTATAATCATGAAATACTGTTTATTTTATTAATCATCTTAGGGCAATTTAAACTATATAATTAAGAAAAGTGAATTAATCATACATATTGTTGGGATTAGATAGAGGAGTAATATCAAAGAAGTTTTGGTTGCAAAATTGTGAATGTTACTGTAAAGTGAATCATGTCCAATTTTAAAGATACTAGCCTTCTATCATCAGCCTTGAAATAAATTATTTCATCTTTATGTTGAATTTTATGTTCTTTGGATTGTATCTCTTTTTAATATCCTGTTACTAATTTGGAAAGTTCATTTGGAAGTTAGTTCCGAACATCATGTTCCATCGTAATTCCAGACATATAGATACTGTCCTTTAAACTTTCTGTAATGAAGAAAATGTTCTCTCTTTGTACTGTCTAACACATGACTATTGAGTACTTGATATGTGGCTCTTGGGACTTTAAATTTGAATTTTTAATTTTATGTGACTATAATTTGCTACAGTGGTTTTAGTTACATATTGGACAGTGGGGATCTAAAGTCTTTCACTTTTATATTATTCTTACAAGGCCAAGATTCATTTGTTCTTCAAGCTGTATACAAAACTTATTCAAATATTTTGTTCCCCTACTAGGGACAAGTTCTCTAGGACCTTATTTTAGTCTGCTCAGACTGCCATAAAAAATGTCAGGCTGGTTTAAACAACAGAAATTTATTTTCTCACATTTCTAGAGGATGGGAAATCTAAGATCAGGTAGCTACACATACTATAGTAACTCTTCTTATGAGGTTACTAATCTTATGAGACCAGAACTCCATTCTTATGATCTCATTTAACCTTAATTACTTTCTTAATCCTGTCTCCTTAGAGGTCCAAGGCATACTAGATATTAAATAGTACATATTACATATTAAAAGTAGCTGATCATATAGAAGTTAAATGTACTAGTAGGAAAACCTAAAAAAAGAATTTCATTCTTTCCTTTACCCCAGGTATAATACATATCAGTATTTTATATTTTAGTAGTCTCATTTTGTTATAACATACATAAAGTAAAATATGCAGATTGTCAGTATATAACTCAATGAATTTTCAAAGGGAGCCACACCCAATGTTATTCCCATTATATATGGAAACATGTCACCAGCACCCTAGAAGTTCCTCTTTTGTCTTTCTCCATTACCACCTTCTTCAAAGTAGTTTGTCCTTGACCACTTAAAATTTTGTTTTCATTAGTCTCAAAATACTTCTGATTCTGTTTTTGATTTTTTTCTTTAATTCAGTTGTTATTAAATGCATCTGGCTTAGTCACCACATATTTAAGTTTTTCCAGTTTTTAATAGTTGATATTTTTGTGTCATTATCATCAGAGTATCATTTATCAGAATCATTTGTTATGATTTCAGTCTTTTATAATTTTGTTTACAGTTGACTTCTGTCCAATTTATGATTTATTTATTTTATTTATTTATTTATTTATTTATTTATTTTTAAGATTTATTTATTTGAGCATACAGACCTGGGATACAGGCCAAAGGCTCAGGGGCGATGAGAGGCTTCACCAGAGACAGAGTGGGGAGCAGAACAGGCAGATCTACGAAGTACACTGCTGAGGGGAGCTGCGGGCGGTCAGGAGAGGTCTGCCACACAAGGTGGTCACCTCCAGGGCAGGGGGGAATTGAACTCATGCGAAAGTGGCTTTTTAGCTTCTTAGTGCTGTGCTTTAACCCACTGCGCCACCAGGGAGGGCCTATGATTTATTTTTTAAAATGTTCTGTATGTACTTGAAAAAATGTATATGTTGCAATTTTTAACTGAAATGTTCTATAAATGTCTTTTTGGTCTAGTTCCTCATTTAAGGCTATTGTTTCCTTATATATTCTCTGTCAGTCATCTATCCATAGTTGTCAGTAGAGTATTAAATTCCGCTATTATTACTGAGCTCTGTCAGTAATTAGGTATCTCAGTGTTTCATCATTCAGTGCATATATATGTATGAGTATTATTTCTTCTTCAGCAGTTTATATATATATTTATATATATATATTGTTTATATTATATATTTATATTTATAATGTGTTTAATCATAATCTAATGTCCATTTCTATTTCTTACTACTTTTATTATTTGGAATTCTATTTTATCTTATGTTAAATAAAACTGCCCCTGATTTTTCAGTTGTCATTTGTGGGATTGTCTTCTAACCTTTAATTCTAAGTCTGTACTTGTCTTTGGTGATAAGTGAAGTTTCTTATGGACATTAGAAGGCTACACTTTATTTGAAAATCCACTCAGCTACTCTCTACCTTTTAATTAGTGAATTCAAGCCATTTACATTGAAGATGGTTATTGATACATAAGTACTAAATGCCATTTTAATGTTTGTAGTTTTTTTATCTGTTTTCCTTTTTAGTTTGTGTTTGTCCTTTTATTTTTTTTTACTTTCATTTATGCTTTGTTTCATTTTCATTGTTTTATGTGTTACATCTGTTGATACTTCTTTAGAGGTTTTACTGAGATTAGGGTAGAATGGACTTATTTTTGAAGCTCTTAGTTTGATACCAGACTATTCAATGGGCCGCAGTCTTACTCTTATTCCTCTCTAAATTGTATTCATTAGGTGTCTGTTATATCTACTGTTTGTTGTTTCTTTAGACCTATTTAAATACTTCTCTGAAAGTATTTAAATGTATCTTGATGTTGATACATTCTTTTAATTTTTGTTTTTCAGTAAAGTTCCTTACCCTTCTGTCATGAATGATAGTCTGACAGAATAGACTATTTTAAGCCAAAAAAATCTTTTCTTTGAGTACTTTATATATCTCCTGTTATTCTTTTCTTGCCTTTCCACTAAGAAATCTGTAAACAGTTTTATTAGGTATTCCCTTATAAGTTGCTCTTCTTTCTCTTTAATATTCTTTCCTTGCCATTAGCTTTCAACAATTTAGTTATTGTGTGTTTTGGAGTGTGTTGGTCTGGCATTATTTAGTTTTGAATTCTTTGGGTCTCTTAGATTAGAATGTCTGGCCCATTTCCCAGATTTGAGGTAGTTTTTAGCAATTATTTCTTCAAATACATTTTCTTTGCCTTTCTCTTTTTTTTAGGACTCCTGTAATATTGATAGTATTTCTCTTTAGGTTAATCCTAAAGAACTCTTAAGTTTTTTTCTTTTTTTTTTCTTTTTTCTGTTTGTGTGCTCTTTTACACTATACATTCAAGTTCACTGTTTCTATTAGTTGTGTTTGTTGATACCCTTTAATGAATTTTTTAATTTTAATTTTAATGAGTATTTTTATACCCATTGTTTATATTTGTAGCAATCTTAAAATTTTCCCTGTTTTTATTGTGTTTTTAATCATCCATTGTTATTCTTAATTTAGTAAGCATGGACTTAAAAAGTATTAAAATGGTTATTATAAAGATACAACAAAACAAATGTAGATATAATACACATCTAAATGATACGGTTTAGTACTCATAGGGCTGTATTGAGATGTCTACCAAGAATTTTTTTGCTTCAGTATTTGTAATATGTCCTTTCGTCTCTTCGTTTTTAGTTTTCAATGATTGTAATAGGGAGGGAGCTTTCTTTTCTTCCTGTTATATATTGGATTTATACCTAACTACACTTAGATAGGTATAACCTTAAGTTATTTACCCAAGATATTCAAGACTGCTGTTTCACAGACCAATGTCTCTTCACCTGTTAAAATGACAATGGCACTGATTTGTTAAGGAATATTAGGTAGGAAGGAATTGGGACTGTAGGGCATCAAAAAGTCACCTCTAGTAAGGACCAAATTTTCAAGCTTTCTGCAAAGCTGTGGCTACCTGAATTAGGTAATATGAGGATCCACAGTGGACCCTTCCCCTAGGCTGATTCCTCAAACAGAATGTCTACAAGTAGTTTAGTACCTGTTTCAATCTTTAAGTAGTAGTTGAGTAATAGATGTAGCACTGGGTGGGCATTTTATTTAAGATGGGGTCACAATCTGGGAATTGTTCACTATGCATTTTGAATGAGAAGCTTACACTGGAATACTTGTTCTGGTTGTTAAGGTACAGGCACTCAGATTCTTGGTAATGACAGTATTTGGTTGTTGCCTGGATTTTGGCTTTGGTGGAAGTAAAGACAGGCTACAAATAATAGCTTCTTCGTAAAGAGACACAGGTGATCCCAACTGACTTTCCCCACCCATTTGGTCTCCATATGTTCTCATTTGGGAAACGCAGGCTCAAGCAGATAGTCAGCACTCCACACTCTACCCTTATAATTCTCCAGTGATATACCCTCTCTCTACTGCATGTTGATCATGTGTACCCCCTTTTCCGGTATAGCCCTCAATCTTGAAAATCCCTAATGCAGAAGTGCGCCCTTGGATTAATAACAGCAGAATTTGTGTAGCAACCGCTCCCATGTACTGAATTGCCCTAGTATCACTCCGTGTGCAGTTTAATTCGTTTTTCCATCTCTCCTTTCCACTGTGTTGTTATTCTTGGTGTATAAATTAGTTATCCATTTATGTTTCAGAGATTTATGTCTTGTTTCAGTTGTATTTGGTTGTATTTTGTATTAAATATGTGAAGAAGGCAAGCCTAGTATTTTCAGATGAGTTATTTTTACCTGGGGAGTTGCGAGAGATGCCATTATAAAAATCTATGAATATTTTTAAATATCTGTGAACGTACGTACCCATTTCTTTTAAATATATACCTAAGGGTGGAATCATTGAGTCACAGAGTACGCATATATTTCATTTTAGAAAATAATACCAGTGTTTTCCAAAGTAGTGCCAATTTTCAATACTGTCTGTTGTCTTTGTCACCATTATATGTTTGATTTATAAATTCTTTAAAATAATGCATTTTAGGCCCTCCCTGGTGGCGCAGTGGGTTAAAGCACAGCACTAAGAAACTAAAGCTACTACAGTATGAGTTCGATCCCCGTCTGCCCCGGAGGTGACCACATGGCGTGGCAGACCTCTCCTGACCCTCCCACTGCTCCTCTCAGCAGTGTACTTCGTTGATCTGCCTGTTCTGCTCCCCACTCTGTCTGTAGTGAAGCCTCTCACTGCCCCTGCACCTCTGGCCTATACCCCAGTTCTGTATGCATAAATAAATAAATCTTTAAAAATGCATTTTAATAGGTCCTATCGAGATAGGAACTCCAGATATTTGAAACATTTCTACCTATAATATATATGTTGTTACTCAGGTACACCCTTCTTACAACCAGGAATTTTCAGTGACCTCATCTTTGAGTTATTGTCCCACATTGATTATGATTGAAAGAGCTCTTAACAAAAATCTAATTTTTACCTTTGTATTTCAAAGTAATTTAACTTATTTTTTTTTAGCTACAATCAACCAAATATAATAAAATTCCTGAAAATATATTACCATGAAATTTCCTCACTGACTCCTAATGATGTGATCTGGAATAAATACCTACCACATAAGCGATAACATGCCATCCACATTTTAAATAATCTAAATTAATTGTTCTTTCCCCGTCTCCTTCTCACTTTTAGTTTTACCTTAGTCTCTATTATTGCCCTCATCATATTTTCAATTTTGTACATGAATATAGTATGATTTTATTTGAATTTTTGTTTTCTTTCAGCTCAACAAGAAGACGATGAATTTGTGTGTCAGATAATTTATGTCTTCTATCAGATGGTTTTCCACCAAGCCACAAGAGATGTCATAATCAAGGAAACACGTATCTTTTTAATGTTTACAGTAGATCAAGATATATCACAAACTTCTTTCTTGAGTCCCAGGCATTTGTTGCTAACTACAACCTCGATGTCTTCTACCTACCTTAAGAGACACAGCAACGTATAGACCAAAGAGCATTATTATCAAATAGCCCTAACTTTAAATTACCTTTTACTATTTACCAGCAGCAGGACCTTGGATAAGTTACTTAATCTCATAGCACATACAGTCTTGCAACCATAAAATGTCCTAATATTATTAAAATGAGACCTCCTACTGTATGTTCATTACAAGTACTAATTTAAAGTATTCAGTGGTTCTCAATAAAAGTACTCAGTTGGTGGTAATTTATCATTATTACTTCCAAAAGACCCCCTAAAAATAAAAACAGATTATTCTTTGTATTCATAGTGAGTAACAATAGTATCATCCACCTACACCATAGCTAACAATGTGTCTGCTCTTTCTCATACTACACATAATCATGCATTTATTCTGCAAACATTTATCAAGTGCTACCCATCTAACATACTGTTTTAAGTACTGAATATATAAGAAATTCAGTCATTGTACTTAGGGGTTAATGATCTAACTGGAGAAGTAGTGAGATCAATGTCATAGGGTACATAACTAAATCTGGGGAATGTTATAAAAGCTGGTAGTGAAAGTAATATTTTCACTGAATCTGTTTTCGGTTGTGTGTGTGTGTGTGTTAAAAAAAAAATCTGCCTTTGGACTTCATTGCATATTGTCCTTCATTACCCATGTGAAAATCTAAGTTCTTTTGTTTAGTATACATACCTCTTTATAAACAGACCTTAACTTTTCCAAAGCTCCCTCTCTAACATACAGTAAACAAATTTCTCTTAGTACCAGATTTCTCATCATTTATCAGGCACGATCTGCAAGGGCCTTGAACCTGCAAGGCCTGGGAGTCAGGGCCCCAGGTCCGTCGAACCAAAAGAAACAGTCACACGCGTGTATCAGAACAAAGAGAAAGCGTTTATTTTGTTTTTATCTAGTTTATATAAAATACAAGAGGTGGGAGATGCAGAAGTCGGGCAGGGAGAAAGCCAATGGACACTAGACATGCAGGGATGTTTTGATGGCAGTGACTCTCGTGAGGGACAAAAATGGGCGAGAATGGAGCAGTGTTTTGATAATAGGTGCATGAGAAAAGAAAGAGGAGAAGGAAAAGGTGGGGGCAGGGAGTTCTTCCCACATGCCTTTTGCAACCCGGATGTTTTTCTCTATCCGGACTCCATCTCACCTTTTTATGACTGCTGACAGACGCCAGATGCCGGCCTCGGTCCCCAACAACGATCCACCTTATAACTTACTGCTTCTTCATAAGCCTTGTCAACTTCAAATGTACTGCTGCTTTTTTTTAATGGAGCAGTCACTAACTCATCAAGTTTATAAACCACTTTCTCAATTCAGCCTTTCTAATTCTGTCCCCTAACCTTCCCAGTAAGAGTAATTTCTTTATTTTCATCTCTAATGAACTATTTAAATTATATATTTATATGCCTGTCTCTGTGAAAATATTTCGAACCATTCAAGCTCAGCAACTGGCTTTGCCTTCATCTGTATCCAAAATCATCATAGACCTGGCATGCAATTGTTAACTTCTTTGGTTAACGAACACATCATATCTAAACAGTTAATGCCTTTCTAAAATGAATGCCTTGGGGGACTTTAAACTTTTTAAAATGATCCTGCCATTCCTCAGAACATTTTGAAACTCTTTTGTTTTACATTCAAAGGCAATGATACATACATCAAGTATCAACTTTGGCAGGAAAATACCTCATTTTTGAGGAAAAGAGTAATTTCGGGCCCATTTAAAGTCCACCAACAGTTAATTTCAATGAGTAACAATTCTAATTGATAAATGTTCATTTTTATATGAGCTATCACAGTGCAAATGCTGTTTTATCATAATATCTACATAAGAGATATCTACCTTTATCATAAAATAATAAATGTTTTTCAATATGACTTATAAACTGACTCACCCAAAATGATAAATTCCAGAGACACTTTGAGCAATGCTAACTAATATCATTGGAATACATTATTTTTTTGCAGCTGTGTTCCAGGGAACATATTCCGTTAATACTAATAGTTGCTTAATGAAAAGTTTTCATGAAAAGTGAGTTCTTAAAATATTGTTTCTTGCCACCTTTACTGAAAGATCTTTTCAGAATCTTTAGTGTATTTTTCTGGGTTGAATGTCTCGGGTTGAATGCCTTTTATATCTTGTATAGAATACTAATTACAGAAGCCATTATAACATGCATATTAGAAAACGTTATAGTGAAAGTATAACATTCCTAGTTAACTTCTTCAAAAGAAAGCCCTATTTATCTTATGGGAAATTTCCTGTGAACTAAAGGATAATAGTTATTTAAAGTACCTACCATGGGCCAGGCATACAGCAGATAAGTTTTGCTGTTCTGATTAGGTCATTCTGTTTAAAATGTATTGGCGTGATAACATACATTTGTAGACACATGAGTCTATAGCCCTAAAACATTTACAATATTGTAAACCAATGTTATCTCAATATTAACACTGAAGTTAAAATAAAATTTAAAAATAAAATATATTCTCAATATCTGTTACAAAGCTTACAGTATTAAGATATTCTCCATTTGACTTTCTCTTCTCAGTGCAGTTTTCTTTACAAGGTCAAATACTTTAAGCCTTTGAATCTGGAGTCCATGCTTTTAAAAATAGCTCTTCTGAACAATGTAACATGTTAATAATAGTGGCAATAAAATATTTGCTAGATTAAAATTTTTGCACAAACATCAAGGAATACTAATTATATCTGATGCTTTCATCATGAGTTAAGATTGGATAGATTGTTTGAAGGGATTTGGCCTAATTTTTTGGTGTTTGAAAAACTAGGGTTTTTTGGTGGTATCATTGACATTTAAATATCTCTTTGCATTTTGTACATAATTAAGTTATTAACTATTTCACCAATTATACATTGTAATTTATACTGTGATTCCACATGAAACCTATATATTTAAACATTTTAAATAAAGATACATTAGGCACAAAATTATTCCTTTTTCCATTATTTTTTAAATTAAAAATTTTGATCAACATTACTTGATATAATTTAAACAAAATGAAGGAAAGAAGCAACATTTGAGATGACACAGACTTATTTTAGGTAAATAAGTTTTAAATGATTTCTATTAAAATGTTTAAAATATCAAAACTGGTTCTCAGCACAACTTGTAGTTACTGAGAACCTAAAATAAAAACCAATTCTAGTGTCATCATTTTCAAATAATCCTAACAATTTCAGTATGAAAAGTAAAATAAAATTGTCTAGATCCTTTCAGATTCTGCCTAATTTATAAGATTTTCTTAAAAACGTATTTTCATTTTATTCTCACACAAATCATGGTTAGCATTAAAAGAAGTCTCATTGATTTACTTATTAACTAAAAATTAATGTAGCACCTATTTTATTTTTAAAGCTTGGTTATCCTGGGGAATGAAATAGGCAAAATTCCTACCCTAATAGAAGTTACATAGATTCCAGTGGGGAAAAGGGAATAAGCTTCCAATTTTAAATATAGAGCCCCTTCCCAAAGAAATAATAAGTAGTGATGGGTTAATTCTATCTTTGCTATTTAATATGAAACTTGATAAAATTAGGATTTTTATCAGTGTCATAGAGAATGTCATTTGCTTTTATACATGTACTAGAGTTTTTGGTAGAAACCTGAAGCCTCTGTTTCGAATACAGTTTTAAGCAAGACTAATTATAAGTATTGGAGATCATAGCTTTCTCTTTCTTCACCTCCTTTTTTAGAATTATTAAGTTAGTTGTTTGATTTGAGTTTTCTTTATACTTCCTTTTCTCTACCTATTCTGTATACTTTCCTTTTTTCCTTTTATTAAGTTCAAGATTTCACTATGCATTCTCACAAAGTTTTGAAGAAATATAATCTGTCCTTCAACTTTTAAGTCTAGTATCCCCACTCCCATGTTCTATGTTATTTACTACCTACTATACTTTAACCTCATTTTTATAACAATATTTCATTACTTTAGTTATTAACTTTTAAATTTCAGTGTCTCCATAATATTGATAATTTTGACCTATTTCCTGATTTAAATCCTGTTTCTTCTTGAATTCCATTCCCTTATTCTGAGTTGATTTTCTTTAATTATAAATCTTATTTGGTTACACTGCTAAGTGAAAATCTATGAATAAGATGTATTTATAACTTAAAATAACTAATTTTCCTCTTTAATAGTAATTTAGCATAATGTGAATTGCATTTACTCTTCTCAGCAATTTGAAGGTATTTTCCACTGTTTTCTGGCTTAATTTAGTGTCAATGAAATATCTTTAGTCTACTAATTATTGGTATTGTCACAAAGACTGATGTCAATTTACTTTTCTTTCCCTTATAATAAATGACCTGATCTTTTTGACAGGAAAGCCAAAAGAATGTTTCTCTTTTTTAAAGCCAAGTAGTTTTACTAGAATTTGACTTGGTGATATAGCCTTGCTTAATTTTTCTAAGTATGCAAATGTGCTCTTTCAGAGTGTAATTTTGTCTTTATGTAAACTTAGCAAATTTTTCTGAATATTCTTGATATGCTGCTCTATTGCTTTGGATGTTCTCTTTTGATTTCTGTTATGTTGGATCTTTGCCTATCTTTAATACAGTTTTTCTTTTTCTAATCTTTTTAAAATCTATTAATTTTGCAAATTTTGACTTCCTTTTATCATATTTCTCTTAGAATTTTTTATTTTGTTACTATAGTTAGCTTTTATCTGTCTGAAATATGTTTTTTGTTCTTTCTGAATTATTTTTCTGAGTTTTCTAATTCTTATTTTTATTACTCATTCATATATAATCTATTTTTCTAAAACTCCTTTATTCTTTTTGAAATACTAGGTTACAACCTTGTGTTTTTTCTCATTAACTATGTGGAAATTTGACTATGATCATTTCTGTTGCTCTTTTGTGTAAAATTAATATTCCAGAACTTTTGGGGAAGGAGCAAAAAATTATCAAAAAAGTTTAGTAGGTCTACATCTTCTAGAGAACCCTCTTTAGTAATTTTCACAATTTTTTGTTTCCAAAATATGACCCTTTATTTTCTGAGATTTCTAAGATTCTTAGTTTTCTTTACCCATTTTTATGTTTTTTTAATTCCTGTTATTCCTCTCTTATAAACAAATTGAATATTAAATGTTTCTGCTCACCTTGTACTAATGATTTTATTTTACAATTTGATATAAATTTAGAGAAATTCGATATTATCTAATGCAATTGAATGGTTTCAATTTCAAGTACAGTTTGTATCTTTAACCAGTTTCATTCAGAGGCTCCAGCATATCTCATAGATCTGATGCATGATAAAAACAATGAAATCCGAAAGGTTTGTGATAATACCCTAGATATTATAGCGGTAAGTAATTATTTTTCTACACTAAGTATAGTCTTTCTGAGGGTAAATGGGGAGGAATTTATCTATATGTAGAATTTTACCTTTAATGTAAACATTAAATTGTATTTTGGGAAAACTCAGAAAATACTATATTCAATTTTTAAACATTAAGAACTTTGCCTTACAATTTTTAAGTATAGAGATTTTATACATTCAGATTTTTAGGTCTGGCCCATCTTCCATCTCAGAAACACTTATTTCTCAGAGAAATTACTTCATAGGAACAAGGGGATTTGATCACAGTTTCTACCAAATCTTAATATATCAACTTTGCAGCTTTGCTTTTTTTTTTTTTTTTGATAAATCACATCTATTTTTTTTCAGTTCTTTGACATTTTTTTCTTATAGATTTATTAATTTCTTTAGAATGATAAAACTCAAATATTGATGTTGACTTTAGGTATTTTTAAAGAATATGCAACTGAAGGAATATAATCAGAGGATAATCTGACTTTGTGTGTTAGGAAATTGCTCACCATGTGAGACTTTTCCTCAGAAATCATGCTGCTCATCAGAATCCTCTGAACTTGCCAGCTGTACCAAATCCTTTATTACTTTAAACACTGTTCACTACGACATCTACTACACAGTCTTTTGCTCTTCCTTCTTTGAACTTGATTTATACTTTTATTTTTATGTACCCTGTACAAAGTTTCTTTAATATAATCAATTCAGCAATTATCAATTAACTTAAGCATTTTTTAAGAGGAACAGAATATTGAATAATGTTTTAAAGAATCTTCAGAAAAAAACCTTTTTTGCTAGCGATTTCATTATGATATTGGTCAGTTGTTAGTTTCTTGTCAATTCTCACATTTTATTTCAGAATATCATTACTGATTTAAATCTAAATAATTACATTGACATGTATGTGAAGTATTTATTTTTCCTAGAAAATAATTTCACGGCTCATTTACTATTTTCTAATAGATCACTAATATCTTTGTTGTTGTAAACTATATGGTTTAAAAATAAGAAACTTCATAAAGTCTAACTAAACTTCTTAAAGTTGTATGGTGTTTTCTTAGCTCAGCAATGAGGAGGCAGGTGCCAATCTTAGGAACTGACTTTAGCATATTTTCAAATTATCTTCTTTTGAGAAAAGGTAGAGGGAAAGTAATATGTTTATATTTACATGTTAGGTGAGTTTGTTTTAGAATGTACTGTAGTGGTGATTCTAAAAGGCAAGCTCAGTCTTACTATGAAAATATTTCATATAAACTAGGAATATATTTATGACTTGTTTAAAAATGTTTATTCCCAATTATGTCTAAACTTTGGGTTCAACTGTCTATCTCAAAGAGAAGTTACCCCCACCCTGTGTCTACCTTTCTTCTCTGTGTACCATCCTAGTTCTTGCCTCACTATAGAATCAATTTTCTTTAAATTGTCTACATGTTATTTCCTTAATTTCTTCTCTCCCTATGTCCATCCCCCATCTTCCTTTCAGCCTGTGCCAATTCTGGCTTTTACCTACATTGCTGCATTGCCTTGTTGCTCACTAAAGTCAATCTGTTCTTCATTTTTCTAAACCCAGTGAGCATTTTTCATATTTATTTCACTTTACTTTGCTGATCCTACCCTTCTTGAAGAAACTTATAAATCCTGATCAGAATTAAAATGTAAAGTCACAAAAAATTTAGATTATTATAACCTTACAATCAGGGACCTCCATGGTGGTGTAGGGGTTGAGTCTCAGAGCTATCACTGTTGTGGCCTGAGTTCAACCCCACATATATGGTATATTGTGCAGCAGACCTTCCCTGTCTTGCCTGCTGCTCCACTTAGCAGTGTATTTCAGTAGGCCCACCTGTTCTGATTCCCACTCTGTCTCTGGTGAATCCTCTTTTAACTCCACCCTGCGACTCTAGCCTATACACCAGTCCATCTACATATCAATGAATCTTTGAAACAAAAAGATTGAGTAAAATACATCAGAGAGTGAGCAAGCAAATGAGAAGAATCAAAATGAAAGTGGTAGTATATCAACTAGTTATGTATATGTCCCCCTAAGAAACTAACCAGTCACTTGGGTTAGTGTAAAATACATCTGAACAAATATTCTGAAATAAGCACCTACCTTTTGACTCTCTATACTGCTTCACAAAGTAAGCATTTAATGTGTGCTATGAAGTAATTTTGGGTATTTAATTTCACAATTTGTAAAACTTTTATATGAAAAGATATTTAGAAATTCTTAACACTAAACTAAGAATATTTAAAGATAACCATATGTATGCATAATAATATGATTTGGAAGTCTATAGTGCTACCAATTGAGCCATTATTCATAGCTCAGTTTCTTAGAAGAGAAGCAACTTGATATAGCTTATGTAGGGATACCAGGCTTTAGTTCACATTATGCTAGAAGATTCTTTCTTTTGCTTGCTTTCTGCAAAACTCCAGGATTCAAGCCCTTCATTTAGTTTTAGCTTGAGAGTGAGAACTGCATCACTGGGTGCAACTTTTCCCCAAAATATTTTTTTCCTCTTGACTGTTAGGCCGGGTTCTGATTTTAGATTTAACTTTTGCCCCTGTGGAATAATAATGTGATCTAATAAGATACTGCAGCTGGAAAATAACTGATCTAGCAGTAGTTTTCTCACCTGCTGGATAATCTCAAGAAATTTATTTAGCCTTTTGAAGATGCTACTTTTAATGGCAATTCTGAGGATTATAATTATTTTTTTAAAGATTTATTTATTTATGCATACAGAACTGGGGTACAGGCCAGAGATGCAGGTTGGTGAGAAGATTCACCAGAGACAGAGTAGGGAGCAGGATAGGCCAACTGATGAAGTATACTGCTGAGGGGAGCAGCGGGCATGTCAGGAGAGGTCTGCCGCGCCCTGTGGGTCTCCTCTGGGGCTGGTATCAAACTCATGCTGAAGTGGCTTTAGCTTCTCAGTGCTGTGCTGTAACTTGCTGTGCCACCAGGGAGGGCCCAGATTGTAATTATTTTAAGGGTTAAAGAAGGGGTTTGGCATCTACCACATGATAGTTATTCACTACTTTTTGTTCAAATCAGATCAAAACTCAAATTTAACTGAGAAGTTTATATGTAGAATAAGTATTTGGGCCATTATTCTTTTTCATTAATACAGTTAATTATCTATGTTATTTTACTACTTTCACTTTAAAATGGTGTGAGCATAATACATTGTGGATTTTTACTGTGGAAGATTATATAAAGCATATATTTTAGCCTGAAATACTATTACTTACAGGTTAAGATTGTCTTGCAAAATGATTGGATTTGGCATTTTAAAACTTCAAATCATATTAACTGACTAGAGGATTAAACAGCTTTACTTGGGACAATGTATAAAAAATTGAAAGGGTTTTTCCTAGTGTAGAAGCACCTAATCTGTTTAGTTACCCATGCTTTGAGCCTGTAATGATTCATTTGTATTTATACTCAATTTAAAACCTATCCTAAAACTAAAGTTATACTATTCACTTGCTTGGCCTTAAGAATTGGAAGAAATTTGAATTTTGATGCATCACTAAAAAGCTTCTCAGGTCCACTTGGGTCATAGCTGCCCACCTTTGGTTCTTTAGGCCCAGAGTCTAACTGATCATGACTCAGGGTGCTATTTGTTTGTCCTCTATATACTGAAAAAGTAAAAGGGGAATTAACTTAATTTGAGGTAGGAGAAACTTTAATTAAATTGCACAGATGATGAAATACTAGAAATAGTCTATGGTGAAATTTCTGTCCAGTTACCATTCATAATAACTAAATAACCAACTTTCTAAAATTGTGTGTTATAAACCTGCCTAGACTAGGGATGGATGATCTCCTAAGACTCTTTTTGCCTCTGTAATTTGAATTCCTAGTAATTTTAGCACAACTGTGTTCTGTAATAACTCCCCCCAAAAAAATAAAGAATGGGAACATTTGTATATAAAGACAACTTTTCTTTTAAAAAAAAAAAAGCATCTTTAATATAAGGGAACCAAATAAGGGATCAGGAAAATATAATAATATTAAATAAAAATCAAAACTAGCAGGTAGATATTGCATCAGAGATATGCTGCTGAGGAGGGAGAGGGAAAGGAATCAAAATGGGAGGGAAGACACAGAGACTACAGTGATGGTTCATGGTGGTGAAATTTTACAGAGTGGGAATTTTACAGGGATACACCTGAAAGGAGAAAGCATACAAGCAATGAAGAATGATGTAAAATATATATAAATTTTTTAAATAAAGTATTTGTGCCCCAAATTATTGAAATTTTATTTTGATGATTATTTGATTAATATTTTTAGGCCCAAGTCTTCAGCCGGTGAGTTAAAACCAATGTATGGTGGTAGTACACTGTATCATGACAGATTGCTTGTTTGCTGATGTGGTCTCTGTGACATAACCAGCAAATTGTTTCCTATGTACTGGGCTTTACATGAAGCTTCAGGAAGCAAGAATGATTAAGTGCCGATAGGGTCAGGACAGTGAGGAGAAAGAACTCTAGCTTTTTTCCAAGGAGATGTATGCAGTAGTTGACCATTGCCTTTCTCTCCCAAACTTTGGAGTCCCTGAAAGGAAACACAGAACCTTCTACACATAGAGAGCTTTGTGTGAAGTATTTGAGCCTCATTAAATTCATTCCCAATTAGTAAACAAAGTCCTGTGTTGGCAGATATTTATTGTATTTTTATGAAGTACATACCGTGTTCAAGACACTAAGACATTGGAAATAGAAAACTAAACATCGCGAAGTCCCAAGAATATGTGTCTGCAATCTAGACTCTGGAAAAAACAAGGATACTGTCATCTGTAGGTAAATTGGCCTTCCAAGAGTAGCACTACTATGTGGACTTTCAATTGATGTGCTGTCCTAATGGCATTATTGTATTTACAGGTAACCCTAGCTAGTTAATTTCCCTGACATGAAATTTTTTTTTAAAGACTTATTTATCCATACAGAACTGGGGAGCAGTACAGGCAGATTGACTAAGTACATTGCTGAGTGGAGCAGTGGATGGGTCAGGAGAGGTCACCTCCGGGGTGGGGGATCAAACTGGCACTGAAGCAGTTGTAGCCAGCTTGCAGTTCTGTGTCCTAATTTATTGCGCCACCGTGACATGGGCCCACCCTGACATGAAATTTTAAGATGCCACATCACCAAAAAAATGATGTTGTTGTCTTAACAGGTAGCCTCCGGTTTTCATGTGATTTGATACTAACACAGGCTGCTATTCCTAAGATTAGTTCATTTTTACATTTCATTAACATGAAACAGAAATTCAGCGTATTTTTACAGGTTGTTAGCATTCACATGTGTGTGTATATTCCCTGCCAGTCTTAGGCATATTATTTTTTTTGAGTTGGTAACAGATTTAAAACAATATAAGCATAGTCTGAGATAAAAACCATGATTTTTTGCTTAAATTCATTTAATTATATCTTTTACTTTGTGGTTTCAGTTATCTTGATATTTGCAATGATATTGTACAGATAAGCCTTCCCAGTGCTTTAAACAGAGATGGAAGAGATAATTGTACTTTGAGTTCTGGTTAGAAAATGCCAGAGATTAAAAGGCAACCCTTTGGACAGTACTGTTGAGAAGTAGGTAGTATATGCTAAAAAGTAACGGCTCCACTAAATATGTATGTCTAACTCTGTTTGTATATACATAACATTGGAAGAGAACTTCTTAGTTATAAAAGCCTTTGTTTTAGTAGCTACTAACTTAACCTTAATGAGCAACTCAAGGCCTACTCTAGGCCTGCTTTAACTTAGTGTGAAGAATTGTATTAAATAAACCATATTACATTCTCAATTAGGGAACTGCTGCATTAAAAAGAAAGGAAAATCTGTTTTCCATCAGTTGTTTTAGAACACAAAGCAGATCTGTGTAGCTCTTATGTTATCCTATAGTGTGTTAATCAAATACAAGGTGTGACGGAAGCCAGTGACAAAGAGTTTTTCTGATAGTGAACAGATTCTGATAATAGGCTGATTAAGGCTTCATAATGTTTCAGTGGTTAAGTAATAAACAAAATGATACAGGACTTCAAAAAGGATGATACATTACATATAAAATCAAGCTATAAGTCTTTCATGATATTTTAGGGTTTATGGAAAGTGAGTGTTTTAAGATCATAATGAGAAGAGAAGTAAAACAAAGCATCTTTTTCTTTAAAAACTAGACAAACTCAGGTCTCAAAGCAGGGATACCAGAGAGCAATCCCTATAATAATTTAGCCTATGAGACACACTCACAAGAGACTTTACCATGTCTATTAAATGATATTCACTGAGAACATATCATGAGGCAGCTGAATAAGAGATTCATCTAGAATGCTGTGTAAATGGGTGTGTGTGTGTGTGTATGGCAGAGAGGTTTGGGGGCAGGTAAAAATGTAAGGTTGTTAATGTTTCTTTTTTAAGACGGCCTTTTTTTTTTTTAAGGTTTACTTTTATTTATTATGCATACAAGAGCTGGGGTGTAGAGGATTTACCAGAGACAAAGTAGGGAGCAGAACAGGTGGACCTGCTGGTATACACTGCTGAGAGGAGCAGCTGACGAGACAGGAAAGGTCAGCTGTGCCATGTGGGTTAGTTCCCTGGCCTGGATAGAACTCATGCCCTGGTGGCTGGCTACAGCTTGCTAGTATGGAGGACAGAACGATACTATCTAAGTTGATTTAAACTAATGTTTATTAAGGAAAGGAGAAATGGAAATATTTAAAAACTGTAGTCGTTACATTATGCTTCATTCATGTATTTGGTATTTGGTAAATAGTAGAATACCTAAAACTACACTATCACAAACTAGAGCAAACTTCTGTGGCTCAAATAAAATCCTAGTCTCTAAATTAGAAAGATATTTTAATATATTTTCTACAGTTAGCTATTAATATTTGAATTTAAAAACTCATTAAAAACTGCAAAGGTATATACCAGCATTTATTGTCATTCTATATAGGAAAAGTATTATGGGCATTTTTCTGTCATGTTAATGCTCAATAATGAAATCACTTTATAATCATACTTCTAAATATTTTGCCATGTTATAATCATTGAGAATTTAAGATCTTGTTACTGTTTGGTCAAGGTTTGTTGTCATTTTCTTTATCATGATCTATAACAGTCACCCATTAAATCTCAGGGCTACCTCTTATGAAAACTCTTCTTGTCATTGTAGTAGATTAATTTAGTACTAATCTATAATTATTGTTGAATCTTTTACAAAAATTACTTTTCTATATCCTGAATGATGACACAGCTTAATATAGAATAACATACTCTGTCTCATATTTCCTGAGGTAGAAACTGTTATAGCTTTTCTGAGGAACTGAGAAGACAATTATACAATTTTCATTGTGATCCTGTAAACATTTATACTCTTGATAATTGCTATTTTAGTTATTGAAAATCAAATACGCAAAAATAATAATCAAGATTAAAGTTATTTTAATAAAATCACAGTACTATCTGTGTCATTGCTGGTATACTTTTTGGCCTTAAAAAAAAGATGAAAGAAAACTTTAAAGGACTTCTGATTAGCTTAAAGGTAGTTTTATTACATTGGTACTAGGTCTGTCTTAACTCATAGCCTTCTTGAGGAAAATAAGCTTCCTCAAGAGTAACAGGTTAAGATATATCATCAAAAGTTAGTAATGGGGGCGCTCTCTGGTAGCACAATGGGTTAGGAAGCCTCACTGCAAACTAGCAGCAGCTGCTTCAGTGTAAATTCAATCCCCAGCTCCAGAGGTGACCCACATGGCATGGCAGACCTCTCCTGTCTTGCTCACTGCTCCCCTCAGCAGTTTTCTTCATCCATGTGCCTGTTCTTCTCCCCACTCTGTCTCTGGTGAATCCTCTCACTGTCCTTGCACCTCTGGCCTAGCTCTGTATGCATAAATAAATAAATCTTTAAAAATAAAAGTTAGTAATGGGTGCTCAAGGATTTTTATTTGTGTGTAGAGTGTGGAGATTCTTTTTTAAAAACTCAGCTTATTTGTATAGGACATTTATTTAAGACCTTTGCTGAAGGGTGACACAGAGGCTTAAGTTAGAAGGGCTATTGTTTGTGAAGACAGGTGCATCTTTGTTAAACGTTTTACATTCTACAGATCCAACTAGCACAACTTATTACTTGTAGTTTTATTACTAAATTAGAATGGTAAAATCTTAAGAAAGACCTAAGATGATATCTCCTAAAATAAGCATGAGCTTTTTTTTTCCTTTGTGCAAAGCATTACTGGGTTAATATACTTTATGGTTATGTGGTTTAAGGATTTACTTTTTAAATTGTACCTACCACTATAACATTTCACAGACTTTAAGAAGTTTTACTAGTAGTGGAATAGAACACCCCATATTTTATTTGCTTTGGGAATCTGCCTAGATTTTAACTCCTGTTATTATATTAGGAATCTATGTGCTTGAATTTAAATTATGATAAACAATCAAAGAATGTCTTTCCGCCATCTTCCTTGAAAACTTATACATTCAGATAATCAAATGTAAAATGTTTCCACCAAAATGAAAACTTTGCTTTTGTATCTCTTCAGTAAAACAAGGTAATATTCATATAAAATAAACAGTACCTCTCAAGTTAATTCTAATATTTAATGTAGTTTTAATAGGATGTCTGGCATTATAGGACATATCCTGGGATTTTGGGCGACTTGTAACTAACTTAACCTTTTAGGAAAAATAAATGTCTTACCCAACATGCCATTTCAGTTTTTATCTATGCAATAAATTTGTCCTATTAAGGATAATAAATTTATCCTTTTCTTGGTCCATAAGTGTATGTGATCATTCTTTTTCTTTTTTTTTAATGTGATCAATCTTCAATTATCTGGCCATTTCTTGCAGTTAGCTTTGAGCACATATATTGAACCATATATGGAATCAAAATGTATGTTTCTGAAGTCATATGAATTTTAAAGCGGTTCAAAGTCATAATGTAACATTTGGACTAAATTATTTTGATGTTAATCACAGTGCCCATATTGTGTAATTAGCACCACTTAGAGTTTATTTAATTTTGGAAACCCAAATTGAACTGCTAAAATGTGTGACCAATGAAACTATTTCAAACAACTTGCCTGTGCTATTATTTTTCAACTCCCTCTTGCCCCAATACCCTCCAGTGTATGACCAGGTCAGAGAGAAAAATCACTGAAAAAAACACTGTGTTATTTAATAAACTTATCAGAAACTACTACTTTCCGTATCACCACTGGTCAACAAGTCAACCCATTTACATTGTAGAATCTTACAGCCAAAATGGACCTTAGAGATCATTCTTCATATTCTCATTCAGTGAAGAATCCATTCTATAGTCATCTTCAGGAATATTCATTTATCCAGTTTTCAATTGCCTTTTCTACATTGCTAACCCAATGTGGTTAGCAGTGCTATAATAACCACATCCAGCTTTGTACACCTCATCAAGTTACTTCTGGGCCTCATTTCCTCATTTATAAAATGGTAATACTTATAGTACATGAATCAGAATTATTTCTTAAATTAATTAACAGTAATGACTAGCATGACATACAGGTTTTCTAAATGCTTTATGTCTTCTCATTACAGAACAAATTAAGTATGATCAACAACTAGATAATCATATAAACTAACATATCTAATCACTATAACCATGGAAACAAGATAACAACATTTGTATTTAGGATTTTTTTTAAACATCTACATTGTTAATGTCACATATAGGTTAGCCTTATAAACTAGCTGCCACTTGGAGTAAAATAATAATCTTCAGTGAAATTAGTAAAAGTTGAATTAATGTCTAATGTTTATGATAGATCTTTTATACAATTTAATTTTAAGTAATTATAAATTTAAATAATTATGTAATTCTATTTAAATAGTAACATAACTAAGCACTAAGAATATTAATCACTATTAGAAAGAAGGAGAGCTAAATAATTTAGTGACAGAATTGCCATTAACAGTATCATGACCAAATACATTTTACCTCTACTAATGTCACTCAAAAAGAAGCATCTATGTAGTTTCCAAGATCGATGGTATAGATTTACTGATAATGTGAAACTTTAAAACTTAACATCCAAAATTTTAACAAGATGTTAATAGTATAAAATTTCAGACATTCTCACAGGAAATCATTCTGTGCTAATTTTAACTTGTGCCTTCAACTGGGATGAAACTTGACCAATATTTGAGTCAGTTGTACATTTGGTCAGAGTGCAGAACAACACTATTATTGCTTGAAGTCTTTCCAACTCCTTTTTATTTAATTTATTGAGATATGCTTGATTTATAATGATTAATTTCAGGTATGCATTATTTAGTATTTGCATATATTGTGAAATGATCAATACAGTAAGTCTAGTTAACTAATGTCTGTCATGATAATTACAAATTTTTTTTCTTATAATAAGAACTTTTAAGATTTATTCTGTCTTAGCAACTTTCAAATGTACAATAGAGTATCCAGCTCTGTTGTAGACAATGATAAAGGCAGTTAAGATATGACAGAGGAATTTAAAACTAAGACTCCTAGAATTAGAATGACAAGAAATGTCTGCAGACTTTCTTTTTCCACTTATACCATCATTAGTGCTGTCAATTAATTGTTAAGTGACTACATTAGTTAGAAGCCTCCACAAACTGTGAGAAATGTAGAGAACTGGATAGGTTTAGCTGTATCTTACAGTGATTTGCCTATTTGATTGAAGAAAAGTGTTATTAAAGAAGGTAAAGCATATTGTTTTTGAAAATTCTATTTTCAGTAAAGAGAAAAACTATTAGTACTTTTTCCCTACTGAATATATTTTTTTAAAGATTAGTGAAAAATGTACTTTTAATGCTTACTAACCTCTTGGCCACAAGTAATTATAACGACAAAACTCTAGAAACTGAAATTTGGTTATTTACCTAAATCTTTAAAACAAAAATTTGTGGCATTTCATACAGTGTTTTAAACCTATGTTGTCGCAATAAAAAAAACATTTGTAAAGTTTATACTTTCCCAGTTCTGCCATTGCCATTAGTTATTAGTAATCCAAACACAGATATCTTCAATATATGAATTCAGTTTTTTTTGTTATTAATTACTATGTCTAATTATTCTGAACAGGTATTTTCAATGTTCCCTCTGATTCAAATAAAATCCCCCAAATGTCACTTCTCATGAGATTAAAAGTACTATTATCTCTAGTGTCAACGGAGCTATTCATAAGCCTGTATAATTCCAATTGACTTTATTTTCACTAGGAATATGATGAAGAATGGGCAAAGAAAATTCAGAGTGAAAAGTTTCGCTGGCATAACTCTCAATGGTTAGAGATGGTCGAGTCTCGTCAGATGGATGAGAGTGAGCAGTACTTATATGGTGACGATCGAATTGAGCCATACATCCATGAAGGAGATATTCTTGAAAGACCTGACCTCTTCTACAACTCAGGTAAGATGATAATCAAAGCAAAAATAAACAATTTGTGTACTGTGTAAATAAGACTTTGGGAATGCCAAACTTGTTTATTCCCAAATTGTGTAAGCATTTCTTTTAGTATATAAATGGTCTTCTACTAATGATATCTAGTGTAACATTGTACATCAAGCAAACTTAGCAACTCACAATTATTTTTCCAGTTTTTTTGTCAGCTTTTTAATCTAATCTACATAAAAAGGCATAAGAAAATGAATTTCTCTTAGAGTATATTACTAGAATGTAAAACTTAAAGTAACATCTTTAACATTTCTACTTCTGTTTGAAAATCATAATTTTCTCTATCTATTAAAGATATATATACATATATATATTAAAGATATAATGGGGAGGGGAGTTGTGTCTGTCTTATTTTAACAGTCTAATTTTGCCATGATTTAACTATAAATTATTATTAACTCCATTTGGTTGGGAAGATTTATTCACTCTATAAAAATAGTTTTTTTTCCTTCGAAGCTTTGCTAGTATTTTCAAGGCAAAATTTAATTCTTTCATAAATCTTACATATATTGTAACCTTGTTGCTTTTGCCAAGTGTCTTTTTCCAGAGATGAGTTTGGCACAAAGACTGGTGTGTTTTTGCATATTCTGGCTTTTAGTGTGTTACAGTGTTGCCAATATTAATATTACTTTATTGAAGTCATTTAGTTGAGGTGAGGAAGGAAAGGATTTCTAAGATCTGTAGGGAGTTGTCAATAAAAGCATTAAAGTAATTATATCTGAATTAATTACTCACCTTTTTTTTACTACTGTGTAATCATTTGTGTATTTTCATAGTTGTTTATTGTGCAGCTTGCCCATAAACACTATTATTTTATATTTGATAGATATTAGAATTCTGAAAAATTGATACTTTTAGAATTAAATAGATATTTTCCTAACTGAATGTTACAGTAGTAATGAAATACCAATTTGTGTTGGATGGAGTGGATCATTAATTTTCACCAGCCAGAATTTCTTAGTTCAATAATGACAAGCAGCTGTTTCTTACATACGCAGATATTCATGATGTAAAATATATATGATATGAAGTGTTTTGTTAATAGAACTCAGTTTCTTGGAATCAGGTTTCTTGCTTTGAAGATTGATACTACTTTACAGTGAGAATCAATTACCTGTTTCTAAAAGTAAGACTTTTAAATCACTTTAGTATTCAATTTTGTTGTTTTAATTCGAATTTCAGAACAGATTTCTAAAAAGCTACCCCACATTTCCTAAATTCATTCATTTCAATTATCTCTCAATCTGAAAATCATAAATATTTCCCCCAAAATGTTTTTCTTTTATAATTAATATGTAATATGCACTCATGAGAAATCCAAATTATATGTAGTTTTTACATATAAAAATTGAGACACAAGCACAAGTAATGGAAAAATAAAAAAAATTAAGCATTGAAGAGTGAAGTATTATCATTAAATATCCTGTATTTATTGTTTTTAATACCTGTAGCCTGATGACATGTAGATATAGATTAATATATAATGGTACAGTTGACAGTGACTATTACATTGCTATGAGTTTAAAGCTACAGTTCTCATATGAAACCATCTGTCAATATGTTCTAGTTTATGAATTATTTTTCCTCATCCATTTTCCATAATAGTTCCTGAACTAAATTAATCTATATTGTACCTCATTAAATTTGTCACAGAACTTTAGATAATGCCAGCCTCTAGTCTTTGCATACAATCCTATCTTCAGAAATATCAGATGAATCTGTAATACTACAGATTGTTTGGTAGTTAAGATAGTTATGGCCATCTTATTTAAGCACCTGGGTATCCCTGAATCTTTAGGCTACTTCCAATAAAAGCAGTTTTGGTGACTTTTTAAAAGCAGAGATTAAGCTGAGTGCCCCATAATTCCATGGTTTTTACCTTTTACTTAAAATGAAATAGTGATCTCTACTTCCTAATCATTATTATTGCCTTCCATTTTCAAATTGGTAGATATGTCAAAAGTATCTGTTTTGTTATTGCTTTTATTTAAAAAAAAATTCTCAGTGTTTCACAAAATAGGATCTTCCATCTTTTAGTTACAGCATATTTTTCCTTAGAATTTAAAACTTTTGTTTAAAAATAAAATTACTGTAAATGTAGTCATTGATAAATTTCCTTTCTATCATGAAAATGGTGCTGCTTGCTTTAGTATTTTGCTAGTAGATAAAATATAATTTATAAAGCTATATTTGTAATTTATAAATGCTGCTACAGATTTCTAAATATTCTTTTACATTTTGTTGTTCTTCATCAATTATGGTGAATTTTATTCTTATCATTTAAAATGTCAATGTACTTCTGGAATAATCAAAGTTTAAATAGCTTGTTTCTCTTGGGATTATTGTAAAACCATAGTTCAGGATATATATCTATTGTTTATTTATTATGAAAGAACTGTGCAATTGTATCTTAAGTGTCCATCTTACATTTCATTTAACCTAAAATTTTGAAAACAAAAATTACATATAGTGACAATAAGGGACCTAATTATTATTACAATGTATGTAAAATGTTCATCTGATAACTAAATAATTTGCTCACTACATATTAAATATATGAATAAGAAAGGAGTACTACTCTAATATCAGCTAGAAATAACAAGACTTAGATTTAAGGGAAAAAAAAACACTCTATAAGCATGGGAAGGAACTCAATATGTATATTAGTATAGAGCCATTTAGCAGCTGCAGTAAGATTATAGCTTGTAATCACAGGCATGATATTTAATAATTGATGCTTATAATTAAGATTGGCTCATCAGTAAATATTTATGTTCATTATATTTTGTAATACACAAGGAGTATAAAATAGCCTTAAAAATTTGTAACCCACGTTTATTTACATGAGTGTTTTAAGATTTGGAACTCAATGTGCAAAGCATTGCTTCTTTAGAAATTCATACATTTGTAGTGTTTAATTCCCTAATCATACTACCCAAATGAAACTGCCTGGGTTTAAAATGTTGAATATATACAAGTGTTGCTCTTTACTGATGCCTTGCTATTTAATACCTACTTAACTTATACATGTTCTTTCCTTACCTTGGACCATTCTTACTGTCCTTCCCTACCTCAACTCATCCTCTTTTATCTTTTGCTGTATTGTCCATAAGACTGTAAGCCCCTTGAAAGCAGAGACCATTTTTCACTTTTAAACTAGTAGCTTACTATATGTCCAATAGATGTTCAACTGTTGTACTGCAGTGTTGTAAAAGATTCTTACTCTCAAGAGAGTTGTCATGCTTAACATTTTTCTTTCCAAATTTAATATACAGGTTATTTTCTGTTGCCTAATAGAAATAGAAATATTTTTATTCCCTAATATAATTCACTAGTTACTATTTTCCTTCTTTCTAGATGGATTAATTTCCTCTGAAGGAGCCATAAGTCCAGAGTTCTTCAATGATTATCACCTTCAGAATGGAGATGTAGTTGGGCAGCATTCATTTCCTGGCAGGTAAAGTCTTCCAAGAAAAATCTCATGTATGATTCCCTTCTTTTTGAAAAGTTAGAATTCTCTTCACTCTCCTTTTGGTATTTTTCATTAAAGTCTATAAAAACTCAGTATTTTCAAGAACATGCTTGCATGATTTTAAATTAACTTATGAAGTCATATTTTCTATGTAAAAAAATGGAGAACACAGATAATGAAAAAAAAAAAACAAAACTGTGCTTAACCACTTTGAAAAATGCATGCCGTCTATTGGAATAGATAGTACTTTTGCAAAATTAATGAAGTGAAATTGTTTCCTAAGTGCTTTCCAAAACCAGTAAAAAATAACATAAAATAACAATATATGTAGTTTGACAGTTATTCAGACATTGTTTTACACAGTTCATGCTTTAAAGACTTTTCCTCCCTACATGGATGTACTAGCAGATGTACTAGCATTATACCTCAATTATAATAAAGTTTTCTCCAGCAGATACCCAGCTTCAGTGTGGGTGTCAGCTTTTTTAAAATCTTGCCAGTGAATGTAAGTAATATTTTCCCTTTCACATCATTTCTAGGGTGTTATATTTTTGTTTTGGCTGACTTGAAATTTCTGTCTTCTGATAGTACTCCCAGGAATTAATTAAGGTTGTCTTATGAATAGGTATAGTATTATTTGTCCTTAAGACTGTTTTTTCCTAATTGATTGATATTATTTTCTCTTTTACAATTCTGTTTTTCATTAATATAAACTATTATTTGGTTAGGAGGACATGTTTTATGTATTTTTTTAAATGAAAGAACACATCTGTTTTTTGTTTAACACTGTGTTAAACACTTAATGATCACTTCTAATAAGCCATTTTAATCCAATATTAATAATTTCTGCAACCATTACTGATTATGAATTGTGTATAATCTATCTTAAAATATTCATCTTCTTTATTTTAGCCTGCACAGGAATATTTTATAACTAGTTTTAATAGTAATTTTACAAATGAAGAAATAGAAGTTCTAATAATTTGAGTAACCAGCTCACATAACTAGGATGGTAGATCAAAAATTTGAACTCCAGAGATCTCTCTCCAAAGTTTATGTTCTTTCCAATTTGACATGATGCCTAATTTGAGAGGAAGCATAGCAACTATCGTAACTTTTAAAAGTTTCTTAGCATAACCCACTTTAAGAAATTACTTTCATATTGCAGTATATACACACATACATGTTTACATGCATGTATATATTTACCTATACACAATATGTAAAACAAGAATTTCTCGGAATGGTTATTATTCTTACTAGCTGTAACATACAATGATATATTATGTTTTATTATATTCTGTTTAATTTTTGAAATGCAGATTGCAACCCACTAAATTGATTTAACAATTCATTGATAGTTATGACTAAGTTTAAAAGCATGATGGTAGCAAAACAGGAATATTCATGAAATGTGATAACCTTGTATGTAGCTCACTGTTTTGTGGCACACTTTTTTTTTAATTAAATATATTTGTTTTCTTACATCATTGTTCACTTTTGAATAGGGTTTGATTTCTCCCCTCAGGTGTAGTCCCTGTAGTTCTCCTACCATGGTAGCATCCATGGCCCATCTATACTGTCCCTTGTGCTCTTCCCTCCCCTTCTTGCAAGTTTTGTCTTTTTCCTGACCCTTTGTTTGGTTTCTCTGAAGTGGACTTTAAGTGAGTAATAGTACTTTAGAAATAGTTTTACTAGTATACTGGATTGCCATGTAAGAAACTCTTTGCCTTAAGAAGTGAAAGTTAAATATATCTGATTACCACAAAGCACATAATTTTGTCTGTATTAGCTGTAATTATTTATATAGAGGCTTATTTAATTGTAACTACAATACTCATCATGAGGCAAGTCACTGTACAAATGCTTTCTGAAACATAATTGGAAAAAGTAACAAATTATCTAGATATATAGTCCTAATATTTACATGGAAAATTCTTACTGAGAGCATATGTAAGATTGATTATTCTGACATTTATGTTCTAAAACAAAACAATATTTTGTATTTATTCATATACAAAGAAAGCAGACTGGTGCTAGCCATGTATTATTCGAAATTTATTTACTTTTATTTTTTAAATAATCATGATTTTTTAAGAACCTGAAATTTTTCACTACAGTGAATATGCAAAAAGGATGAGTTTCATTCAATAAAATCTCTTATTTTTGATTTTCAAAAATGATCATTTTATAAAACAATAAAAATATTTTGAAGGGATAGTGATACCTATTTAAGTTATGCATTGGACTAAGAAAAATTCAGTACTTTATTCCTTAGTTCCTTTTTAAGATTAGAAAACACTTTCTCACCTTTATATGTCAGTTTCTTTAGAAAGGTAAAAATGTTTAAGTTACCACTTCTACATCATAAAGGATACATCATAGTAATGTTGGATGAAGGGATTAGTTATTATAAGTTACTGTACACTAGTTTTCAAATCAAGAGGGTGATATATTTATTTATTATAATCGTCTTAAGTTGAGAATTATTTGCTCTTTACAACAACTTCCCCATGGCAAGTTAGTCTTTCATCTCTTGTCTTTGATAATTTTTCAGGCTTTAAATCACATAACTGTATTATTTTTCTCTTTTTATTTCCAGAAAAAAATTTACAGTGAATTTTCCTTTTTTTTTTTTTTTTTGGTAGGTAACATATCAAATAAAAGGGAACTCCAAAATGTGTCAGCGGATATACAAAGTAAACAGTATAGCTAAAACCTCATAGTTATTCTTTGCTACATTCTGTTTTATTGATTTATTCTGTAATTATTTACTTTCTAATATTCTATCATTTTTTGCTGATTAAAATTCTTTCAATAAGATTTTTATGCCCTTCTTTAATGGTAACCATTTATCTTAACTGGCTTATTTTTAATTCTGCAAAGAATTAAGTATTCTAAATTATGATAGTATTCACATATTTTTGGCCTGATATTTTGCTGCACATTGTCAAAGATGAGAAATTTTAAAATAATGCAGAATTTTGGCACTGATATCCAACCAGATAACTATAAAGCCTGTCCTATCAAATGACAAAATATTGCTTTGAGTTTTTGTTTTAACTGACTGTTAAGCAAAATACGAATTTTTTTAAAGAAATATTAACAGAAGGTGTTGAACCTTTTCTTCTTCACAATAAAGATGAAAATAAATAGATTTGGTGTACACGAAAAATTTGGGTAAACTACAAAAGAATAATAGCTTGACTGAATTTTTAATTATGAAAAAATTATTCTGTAAATAGTTTTAAAAATGGGAAATGGTATCTATTTTGAAAGTTGCTTTTCTTTACATTAGGGGAATTGTCCAGATGATTTTTAGGTTATTTCTCTGTTCTTTATCATAATACTTTGATAAATGAGCACAGCTAAGTTGTTTAAAAGAAAAATAATAATGCATAAAATGTGAATTTTTATCACTTATAATGATTTGAGTGTCAATAATATGTAGATGAAGCGATATAACAGTGGTATGCTAGTATTTAAGTATTCAGGGCTTTTCATTCTTTGTGATTCCTTAATATTTCAGTGGATTCAGATACAATGCAACAGAAAATAAATTACTAATGTATGTCAAGCTTTTCATTTAATTGTTCAAAGAAAATTTCTTCACTTTCTTCCTAAAATGACAAAGTTTATTGATCATACAAATTTGTTAAAATGGGGAAACTAAACCAGATTTAGAGAATTGTTTAAACAGTTCAAACTGGTATTTTTCTTAAAATCCAAATCAGAGGGTTCCCTCTTCATCTGAATGCCTTGCCTGAATTTTTTGTAATGTAGCAAGTCAGTTTAATTGGAAACATTGAAAACTGTTAAACTCATCTAATCTATCCTACAAGAGAGCCTGGATGTTTGATAAAATAGATACTGGCAGCTGGACAGTGAATCCTGTATTTTAGGCATGTGTCACTATCAGTTTGAACTTCTTGGGGCCAGAATTTCCCAACATCTAGAGAATAATGCAAAATACATTAAGACTCCACAGGACTTTAGCTCAAGAGCCGCCAGTCCCAGAGCATCAGTTGTAAATCTGCCCATCCCAGATCTGAGCAGTGTTAGAAATAACGTGGAACTTGCTATTGAAGCTAATTAAAAATAATAAGAGTAAGCCTAGCTTTCTCTCTCCCTTTATACAAAATGTATCTGTACCATATTTTTGGAACTTTTTTATTATAACTCTTACTTTTCAAGACTAACAAGAACCTCATGTTGAGTATTTTTAAAGTGCTTCCAGCTTTTACAAATCAGTTTTTGTTGCAGTAAAAATGGTCCATTTTTCTTTTATAGGAATCCAATTTTCATAAACTGGAAAAAAAAATACAGAGACTACTTAGGTTTCCTTGGGGCTTTTGAAAAATATTTTTAAGTGGGCCTGGAGTTCTTCTTTGTGGTTGGCACAGTGATGTCATTAGTAGAGTCAAAGATGAACTAAATGTGTACAATATCTGAGCTATCAGATTCTGACACTTTCATTTTCTATGTTACATAGCTTGCTTTTTCCCCTTTTTTCTTACAATAGTGTAGTATTAACTTCTTTGTGCCTGAATACGTTATATATTACACACACAAACCTTTTATTCTGTTATTTTAAACATTAAATCATAAAATTTAAGTGTTAGTTGCACTTTTAAATATCTTACTGAGTAATTTCCGTAACACTTGAGATAATCTTTTATACTCAGCTATTTAATTTATACAGTGCTTTACATGAGAAGAGCAACCTCAAAATTATATATTTGTCTGAAAGTTATTGTGTAATATTTATGAAACCACATATACCTAGAGCTATACAGGAGAAATCAACTTGTCTGTTATAACCCTTTATTTGACCAAGCAAGAAATTATTTTATATTGAGGGGGAAGTAAATATGCCTATAAATTCAATATCCCTTGTTTGATAAATCTTTCATCAATTTTAACTGATAACCAAGACTCTACCATTTGTTCAAGTAGTTTTTAAGTTAATTTCCACAGTAGTACAATAGAAATCATATGAGAGGATCAAAAGAAATATGAAAAGAACCTACTGGGAATATTTCCATGATAGGCATCAAGACTAACCACTTATTCATCAGCATTGTGAGAACTAAATGAATTGATAAATATTAATGAAATATTTAAAGATTATTAACTAAAACACAGCTGTATTTAGTGTTATTAAATTTTTATGAGGTATGATCATAACTTTTTGTTTATTGATATCTTATTACTTTCAGCAGGGAACATAATTCATGGAGTATTAAAAAAATCTCCTAACATTAGTCAATTTTTAGCTGTTTGAATACAAAACAAAATAACTAGATATTATCTTTATCTATTAAACGTCAGAGTTTTTTGATGCTAATATGTTGCACATAGAAACAATGAGGTACAGCTTTCACAGGAGTGAAATAGATAAAACCTTCGTGAAATGCAGTTAGTAATAGAGAATAGGAATCTTAAGTGGTTCACTTCCTTTATCTCTAAAAATTTATTTTTATGAAGTAATTAAGATAAAGATTGAATCAATTATTTAAATAAAGTAAATGTCAGAAAATATACACTTAAGTTTTGTGAGATACATTTACTTAATTTGCAGAACTAACATTTCTTTTCATCAGTGCCTACTTTTGTAGTACATGATTTTGTCTCCACTTTAGATTATTTTAGATTTAGATTATTCTGATTTAAGTAAGTACGAAAATCAAAATATTTTTAAAAGATACATTTAACACTGGATATTCACTTTAAATAAAACTCTCCACTTTTTGACTGACCCTTATATTTCTCTACATTACATATAAGTGAGACTACTAGATATTTGTCTTTCTCTCTCTTTTTTTTAAAAGATTTATTTATTTATGCATACAGAACTGGGGTACACGCCACAGGTGCAGGAGCGGTGAGAGGCTTCACCAGAGACAGAGTGGGGAGCAGAACAGGCAGATAGACAAAGTACACTGCTGAGGGGAAGAGCGGGCGGGTCAGGAGAGGTCTGCCACTCCATGTGGATCACCTCTGGGGTGGGGATTAAACTCATGCTAAAATGGCTTTAGCTTAGTTCTGTGCTTTAACCTGCTGCACCACCAGGGAGGGCCCTATTATGCATTTTATTTACTCTGTTCTTGACATAGATGTTTTTAGGAACCCACACACACACACACACACACCCATATATATATATATATGTGTGTGTATATATATATGGATATATGTGTATATATATATGATATATATATATATATGGGTGTGTGTTTGTGTGGGTTCCTAAAAACATCTATGTCAAGAACAGAGTAAATAAAATGCATAATAGGGCCCTCCTGGTGTATATATGTATATATATATATGGATATATGTGTATATATATATGATATATATATATATATGGGTGTGTGTGTGTGTGTGTGTGTTCGTAATATGCATTCTTAGTTGTATCTAGATTGGGATATTTATAGGTTCCTAGTATGTATTCTTAGTTGTTTCTGGATTGGGATATTTGCAAGCGTTGCTTCTCATCTTAAGTGGAATTTTGTTAAATAATGATTAATGCACATAAAGTAGCATATCTTTATTAAAAAAATGGAATTGGATAATGACAATAACCTGTTTACTTTTAAAAGATTTTTTTTAGTTCATGGTATATAATTTGATTATAAAGTGTCTAGATTTTATTAAATTAAAATTTTATTATAATTAAATTGTTATCCAATAACACCATAACCATTTTGACAGTTACATTTTTAGTTCAGCAGATAAAATGTTTTAAGTGCCTTCTCAAAGTTTGAAAGAACAGAATGATAAGGCTCCTTTTTTCAGTCTAAATCTAAGTAAGGAAGACTAATAACTTCATTTTTACCTAGCATTTATATGTCACATATTTCATTGGATTATCAGCTAGTGTGTGAGATAAATAGAACAAAAGGTAGTATTTCCTGTTTCAACAAATGTAGAAATTAAGGCTAAGATTAGTAAGGAGCTAAACCAAAATCAAATAGCTAAGAAACAGTAAAACTTGAAAGCTTGATAAGATGTGGCACTCTTACTATTACACAAGTATTGCCTCCAAATGACATGAAAATATGTCTCTCCATGAACTGTGCTTCACAGAGTTTTAGTGTACCTTATTAAAATTCATGTCAGATAAGTAGGATGTGTTATGCAACACAATGTTCTTTACCTATTTTGCTTTAATAACTTTGACATGGTTTACTGCAAATTAGTATTCCATATTGCTTGGAGCAAGTTGCTAAAGGTTTATTAACACATTAAGTAATCATTTACCATTGTTAAATTCTCATGAGTAGTTGATTATTCTCTACAAGTTAATGCAGATGTATGAAAAATGAGGGTGAAATGAGTAGAATAATCTCAGTCTGAAAGGGCTTATGTCTGAATGCAAATCACTTGTTTAGCTAATTTATCTATGTAAATATTTATATGCATGATGCTGTTGTTTATGTCTATAAATAAATTCTCACATTAACCTAATTATCTTAGTTATTTAGACTTTAGAGACAACTTCTTTCTAGCCTTGTAAAACAAGGAAATTTCACTACAGGACACTAGTGATTTGCATTTCCCAAAGAGAATTGAATTAGATTTTACTAGTAAATTGGGCCTGTAACTTTTAAGGCCAGATTTTATTAGATTATCACACATCAGCATTAGCAAATTGTAAACTTTACTGAAATATAGAAATACAAGCCCAAAATCAAGACTTAGAGTCCCTGGAAAGGTGTTTTATCCAAGAGAAATTATACTCCTCACTTGGAAAAATATTTTAAGTGATTTACTTTAGCCTGGAAATTTAGACGCAAGAAATGTTGATGAAAGACCCACCCTCGTCACGTTTGTTTTAATTTTCAATCTGATATTCTGAGGAATTCTTGGCGGTATTCCTGTTACTGTGTATAAGGTCCAAAGATAGTCCAAAAGAAAGTTAGATTTATTGTTACTTCACTAGTACTTTAACTTAGAAGAAGAAACTCAGCATAAGCTCTGTGTGACCTATAAATTTAAAAAATAATCTGAATATGTCTAGATCTTATAAAGATGTTAACACATTAATTATGGCATAAATTTGAACTAGAATAAATGACATGGCAATTAATCCATTCATGAATGAGAAGTTATGATATAAATATCACCATCATTTAAGAGTGATTGCCTTGTGTTAAAGTTCATCCATCTTGTGTATTTATCACAACTTGCTAGCTGTTCAGATATATAAAAATGAGTTATAAACTTAAATGGAAAGTCTTTAAACAGTGGTGACTATTTTTATGGTATATTTGAATTATGAGTTGTTCCTATGTTTAAAAAAAATTGAATTTTTTAAGGGAGTAGGGTGCATAGTACTACCTTATTAAAAGTTTGTTTTCTCATACTCTAATGGAATAACAAAATTCTAAGTAACTTGGTTGATAAGCACCACCACACCCTCCAAAAGTGAAAACAGGAAAACACATCTTCTTTTGTTTAATTCTTTTTTAAATTAAATTTATTCATTTTCTTATATCATTGTTAATTTTTACATTATTTGGTTTTTCCCTTCAGGTCCACTTCCCATAGTTCTCCCACTCCCATAGCGCTTGTGATCCATCACCATATGATAATAAGCTGACTCCTAATCTCAGGAATATTTTCCAATTCCAAGGTTGATTTACTCTAGCCCATCTGTGTTTTACTTGATTTAACAATGTGATTTATGTATTTATAAGCAATTTCCTAAACTTCCTTATATGTGTTAAAACGAACACATTTTTCTTAATTTTTTTAAAAACAGATTCATCCCAGAGCCTATTCATTTTTAAATGTACTGTTAATTAATTTCCATATTCTCCATATTACACATAGTTCTTCCAGATGTGCTATTGCAAATAGCTCACCCCACAGATATGAGCCATATGGCCTCTATAAACTGATTTGCAATTATTTTGAATAGAAATTGTACAGATTGTAGATAAATTATTAAAGTAAATATATATTGCCAAATAAATCTAAGAGCAAAATACTAAACTGTAGTAAATGAGAAAGGAATGTGCAAGTGAAGATCTGCCTGCTTCATTCAGTTTAGTGGTTACCTTCTCAGTTTCAACCAAGAGTTTCTTTTGTTGTTGTTGTTATGGTATTTAAAAAAAAAAATCTATAAAACTGCTTACAGAAGTATCTTAGACAAAAACAAGGAAATATAATGTTCTAAACTCAACCAGTCCAAACCACTTGAGCTGCTATGACAGCTCATAAAACTGAGAGTAGTTTTTAACTGGGCTCTGTTTTACATTGCCAAAGTGAATTTTCCTTGCAGGAAGTAGCCAGAGGGTTTATTTAGTTTCCAGTCCATGGCTTTGATCTTTCTGTACTGTCACATCTCGGGTTACATAGCCCTTTTTCACTGCAGTAAATCTGCAATAGTTAATGAGAATAAAATTTCCTCCTCCTTACTGATCGCATGCTGTTAAATGCCAAACCACAGCCAACTGCATATTTGCAGAATTTCAGCTACAACGTATGAAAACAGTGCAATCAGTTTAATCTTGTTGTCTTTGTAATTCATTTTATTGGGCTTTCTTCCTTTTTAAGTGACCTCCTTTATCAAGTAAGTGGTTACAAGGCCAAACCTGGAAAAAGATTTAGAATGTTAATAAACTGAGAGAAGAAAGGTGTACATGTGTTGGAGATATGGGGGTGGGGTGAGGGGTTGGGCGCACATGTATATATACTACCATTAAGACTCAAATTGCTTCTATTTTAATGCTTCTGGAAGACTAAGCCTTTCTCCTAAACTAAAATAAACTGGTTATTTCTTTGATCATCTTATATGTTCAGTTTCATTTTAAATTTTCATTAAATGAATTTAATAAGTTAAACTTTTTCACTTTCAATTACAGAGAAAATTCTAGTATTTAATAGAATTTAAAAGATTCAAACTATTTGATTTCTGCATTCTAAGAACTTAAAATAATGTTATGAGAACCTACTGAACCATCTTATCAAATGGATCTCTACACATATTGGAAATATTACAATTTTCTGTTGAATAAATCAATAGAAATTGAAAATCACATGTATGCAAGCTGAATTTTACATATTATAAATATGTGATCTTCATACTATGATTCAATGAAATCTCATTTTCTTCACTTGCTACAATGAAATCTCTTGGTTGAGGCATTATTTGATTCAGTCAATATATGTTATTTTATTAAGCCTATATATGTGTGTTTAAGCCATAACGTCATAGTTTGTATGTGAAAGTGGAAGCTGAAACAATATTAGACTGGCAGGGCTCAGGGCTCAGGGACAGTTCAGTAGTTTGCTTTGTTTTTTGTTTTTTTGTTTTTTTGCAGAGAAACCATTAGTTCATAATTCGGTTAAAATCCTGGATTTCAGAAGTTCACAGAAAATTTCAACCTAAAATAAACATTAATTTTTTAAGGTTTTGGAAGTTGTTTTTAAAAACTCTTTAACAAGTGAAACTAATTGAAGAAACGTTTGGTTTTGGAGTATGAATAGTCTAGCTTTAAATGAAATTACTGGAAAGGAATAGAAGTATTATAGGTTTCAGTGCATGTTATGTTATGTGAAACATTCTCTAGTTTCAAATCTGTCTACAAACTAAGATATGTTGATTAATAATGATGGCATTTATCAAAATATATTTACTGAGTGCCAGGCAATATGCTAATTGCTATTTACTACATCCCTTGTCTAATTTAATCTTCACAACAGGTCAGGGTAGGAGACTTTATTATTAAGAAAACTTGCCTAAGATTATCATCCCACCACTTAATCTCTATCCACCTTCTTTTTCAGTCCAGTCTCTTTTGCTCTGACCTCCATCCTTTTTTGCCTTCTCCAAGACTTTTTCATGTCATTCTTCTTTGCCCTTCTGTTAGATCATTCCTGTCAGCCTAAAGACATTATCTGGACTCTTTAAAGTTAAACTCTCTTTGGCCCAGCATCCTAGTTACTGCCCATTTCTCATTTACCTTCATTTATCTCAAAAGATTCCTATTCATTTCAGTTTTTTTCAGTCTTGTGAAAATCACCACTAGTTTTAATATTGCCAAGCCCAATGGACCTTTCTCTTTTTTAACTCTCAGTGTTTGACATAGGTTTTTTAGACCCAGCTTTTTTTTAACCTCCCTTTTTTCAGCTCTCAGATACCCTTTTTTTTTTTTTTTTTTTCTGATTTTCTTAAGCCAGTCTCTATTCTTTCCCAGTGCACACTGCTAGATAGTTCTCCTGGTCACTTCTATATACTGGTTACTTCAGGGCTTCAACCTTGTTCTCCAGCCTTAACACTTAGGGGACTCATTTAAGTCTACCTGCCACCTAGAGGATTTCATCCAGATTCTGTGATTTTACATACTATCTGTAACCTTATATTTATATCTTAAACTTCTGTGAGTACTAGCCTTATCCCTTTCACTAGTTAACATATCCAGTTGATGTTTTGTAAAATCATTAACTTTTGTTTTCCCACATGCAAACAGGTCCCTCTAGTCCTCCATCTTGGTAAATGTCACCACCATCTAGTAGTTCATGCCATAAACTTTAGCTGTTTCTTTTATTCCTCCCTTTTCTCACTATTACCAACCTCCCACATACTACCTGCCAGGCGTATTTTCATTTCTAGACCATCGCAAGTTTGACTTTTTTTCCATTTCTGTTGTTGGTACTCTAGCTCAAATCACCATTGTCTTTAATCTCATCATTAATTTTACTGCCTTTTTTTTCTTTTCAGATTTTCTCACATAATATTTATCTCTATAATACTGTATTCTAATACTTCTTATATTATATATGATAGTAATGCTATTCTTATATATGATGGTAATGCTATATGCCAATTATGACATTGCACCCAATAAAGTTGGGAAAACTTAAAATAAAAAAAATTAAGAACTATGTTGATAAGTTTTTAGATAAAAAAGTACATAGATTATAGATTTTTGTCTTGTATTTGACAGTCACATTACAACTGGAATACAATCTCTGATTATATAAGCTGTTTAATGAAATGTTGCACTTTGACCTGTTAATACACCAGGGTTTAGTTCATTATAACAATAACCACTTTGAAAGAATTAGTCCAAATAGCTATTTGTAGTGGATTTGTGATAGATACATTGCCTCTTTAGAAAAACACAATGTCTTATGAAACATAATTTAAGTAATTGTAGATTTGAGAAGAGCCTTTGTATCAAAGAGTTGGAGGTAAATATTATTTCTAGTTCCTCCTGTGTCTTGGGCAGGAATTGAAAATCAACTTTCAATTTATAGATTCGATTAGATATCCCCAAGGAATAGTGACAAAACATTTTGGTCTCTGGACTTCTTTAAACGCTGACATCATAGCTATGAATCTCAAAATTTTTGAGGTATACGTTACAACAGGTTTGTTAAAATGCATCAGGTTTTCTTATCTTTAAAAAATAAAGACAACAAACCACCATTGATGGTTTTTTGGAAATTGAGATAATGTCTGTGTTTAAAGGGATTAATTATAGACTATAATCCTATAGGTTTACCTATAGAAATTTTAGGCCAACATAAGTTTTTCAATAGTAACCCAAGTCTCTTGACAATCTTATACCTGATTAGTGCCTCTTTCAACTAATAGAATTCAGAACTATCTCAGAGATACAAAAATGCTACTTAGTTTTTGTACTTAAGAAGGATGATTATAATTTACTAAACTTTACATGTTAGTTGTTGGTGAATGTAAAATGTATATCTTTGTTGGTTCTTAAAGTATTCAGTTACATATTTAAGACACTTATTTCTATTGCTTCATTTCACACTAGAGAGACATCGTCAACAAGTGCTTTCTGGTGCTATTGATTAGACTAAACATTCTAAATAGGAAAGTTTTTTTAATAGACTTATAAATAGCATAGTGATTTTCTGAATGCTGTCTTTTTTTTTAATTTATTCATTTATGCATACAGAACTAGGGTACAGGACAGAGGTGCAGAGGTGGTGAGAGGATTCATTAGAAACAGAATGGGGAGCATAACAGGCCGACTGAGGAACTACACTGCTGAGGAGAGCGGGCAGGTTAGGAGAGGTCTGCCGCGCCATGTGGATCACCTGTGGGGCGAAGATCGAATTAATGCTGAAGTGGCTTTAGCTTCTTAGTACTGTGCTTTAACCCACTGCACCACCACGGAGGGCCTAAGTGTTGTCTTTTGAGCATTCTGTCTCAAATAATAAGAATTCTCATCTTTTAAAAAGCCTCTTTGCTTAGCTTTACCTAAGTTTGATACATCCCACCTTTTCAGAAATTCTTTCCATTTCAGGTTTTTCCAGCCAAAAACAAAGTGCCTTCATTTTGGCCTCTCAGAAATTAAGGCAAAACAATCTTGAAAAGGAATCCATATTTGTGTGGACAATATCAAGTGGCTAATTTAGAGCCCCTCAAATGAGAGGAGGCTTCTATGAACATAGTTAGGCAAGTAAATTTTTAAATTGTAACTGTAACTTAAAAATTATATCTTTTTAAATTGACACAAGAAACCTCATAAGGCCATATTTACATAGGTGTTCAAATTTCATATGGAGATGTCTTTTGCGGTGGTATTTAAAAAGGAATTCTTAAACATCTCAAAAAGCTTTTTTTTTTTTAAAGTTTCTTCTTGGACTATTAGACTATTGTAACTTAATTTATTCTTTGTATATACTAAGGGGGGGGAAGAAATTACCACAATGTCTTACAGTTGCATCTTGCCTCTTCCCCTGAAGTCCGCATGAGAAAGACACTGCTGTCAGCAGGCACCATAGTCATTTTAAATAAATTAGTTTGTAATCTTTCCTTGCCCTGCACATTTGAAATAACTAGAATAGGTGTACCTTTGTGCTAGCTTGAAATGCAACCTAAAATCTACTTAAAGTTCTCTACTGCTATATCTCAAAAAATGTTGGTGCCTTCCCATATCCCTGAAGAATTTTCATAGTTGCTTAGCTTTGCTTATAAAATTGTCAGGTTGGCACAACCTTTAGGCAGTAGACATTACAAAATGAAAATATTTGACCAGAAACTCTCATGACCAGTAAGTATTATTGTCAAAGAGAAGCAAACACTGAGCAATAAACCCGAAAAGAGGAAAGAGTACAAGATGGAAAGTGATTTTTGTGAAATAACTGAAAGCTTTACCTATAATTTACTGCTTTCAAAATAAATCCACTGAGTATAAAAATGAAAAAAACATGTAGACACCTCCCCAGTATTTTTCCACCCCTAAAGGTGTTATATACATCAGTCATGACATCAAGTCTGAATGTTTTGATCAAATAACCTTATTTACACAAGTAGTCTGTTCTAACTATGGTAAAATAAATGTGCGATTGGCCATGGCATTATTTTAGTACAACAACAATATTTGCCTGTTGTTGTATTTTATAAATATCTATAAAATACACAAGAGTTCTATAAAGAAAAGTAGAAAGCACAGGTGAGAAGCATAAGTGTATTTCTTAACTGTGTAGATTATGTGGCAAGAAATAGAATCTCTTCACTATTTTCAGAGAAGTCTCTGCCATATTCATATAGAAATAACAGTACCAGGGCCTCCCTGGTGACGCAGGAATTAAAGTTTCATCTATCAAGCTATCACCAGCCACTGCAGCACAAGTTCAATCCCTGGCCAGGGAACTATCCCACAGAGCACAGCAAACCTCTCCTGCCTCTCCCTCTTATCCCCTCAGGAATGTATTTCAGCAGAGCCACCTGTTGTGCTCCCTACTCTGTCCCAGGTGAATCTTCTTAGCCCCCACACCTCCACCTCTGGCTTACAACCCAGTTCTTGTATGTATAAATAAATAAAAATAATTCTTAAAAAGAAAAGAATAACAACACCAAATATGTACAACTATAAAAATCCTCGTACTACTATTGTAAAAGACTGAAAGAATCTCAATGCAGAGAAATGTTAAATGAGATAGCTTCTTATTTTGTAAAAAAAAAAAAAAAAGAAAAAGAAAGAAAGAAATGCTGATAAAGTTAATAGCATGGAGGAAAACAACTTGTATCATCACATCCAGATATTCTGGTTCTGAAGTCATTGCACCTCATTAACTTGAATAAAGTTTTATTCATTTAAATTAGTTATACTGAATTTAAATAGGCGTAATTGCTTGTCTATAAATTAAGGAAGAAAAATGCCCTTGTGCATCAATGACAGGTTAAAAAAAATAAGTATGGAATTTCCTGTTGCTTTAAAAGTAATAATTTTTATTTAAAATATGGTGCTATGGTATGTCAGAAAAATTACTGCTCAAACTATGTATTTCTACATTCCATTTTGCATCACGTTTGCTTAGTGTCTGTGCAATGTGTTTGTTTCTGAAGGCTGTTTAGCCCCAGCTGTGAAGATCATGTGGAATAATCTCTTTGTTCATAGGAAAACTACAGTATGGTCGATCAGAATAGCTTGTCCATATCTTGACAATCTTGAATTAGCTTTACCTAAGTAGTAAATGAACTTACTTTTTTTCCCTATAGAACCATAATAAAACATTCTCAAGGACTAAAATAGCTTAACAGTAGAGATTTACTTTAGCACTTCTTTTAAATACATGCTGGTGTATTATACTGTGCATCTAGATCCTCGATGCGCTAAAGAACACTAAATAACAATGGCATGTTGGTGTGTATTGGTTAGTGAAGTTACTGTATTGGTGGCTGAAAGTGCTAATGTAACAGTGCCCAACCTAGTTTTAAAAATACTATTATCACTCAAGGAAGTGCCTTTTTTGGTTGTTTATTTAAAAATCAAAGTTTAAATCTTTCTTGCTTAGCTACCTAAAACACACAACTTTAATTTGATAAGTTTTTATTTTGTATATTTGTACCATCAAATTTAAAAAATATATTAATTTGATTTTGTTACAAGAAAATTTTATCAACCAACATTTGATTTTTATCATTCAAAGGTAATTTGTAGATTATTTAGCCTAAAAAGTATTGAGACAAATGAGTAACTAAACTATGACATAAATTGGAAACTATACATTAAGCTTCTTATATTTGGTAAGATTTTTTACCTTTTACAGGAGGTATTAAAAGAAAGTAAAACATCCCACAACTATATCAAAATATTCCCCAACTGTGTTTTTTACTTAAGGACTTTAGTAACTTGAGTTTTAACAGAAGCTTATGTTGACTTTTCATTTACCAGAGACTGATAAGTCAGTAGGAGTAGCATGCGCATTAGATAATGTTAGATACTATGTTACCTCTTTGATTATGTCCAGATGTCAGATTTCTGCTTTATAAAGAAAGATGGGGAGTTGATAAAAGTCTATTTATATGTTCCTCATGATTAATTTTAAATTCTATTCCATCTCCTGACTTGTTCATTTTGATAGTATATTATAACTTTAAGATTCTGGTTGGTGCATAAATTATAGTGATGGCCATATTCATATCTTAACCGGACTGAAAAGTTTTTAGTACTAGCATTAACTTTTGAATTATGCTCGCGGTCTTAGACTTTACAACATGTTTAGTTTCTTTTCATTTCTTATTAGTATTTTTCAGAACTTAATAGTCTCCTGCTCCCACCTCTAACAAGAACTCTCTTCTCTGCTCAACATCAGAAACATTTCCCTCTTTGGCATGTGCTTTCTAGTTCCCCAAGCAGTATAAGCAAATTGGAAAGTTCAGCTGTCATTCTTGGAAGGTCATAGATCACACTAGCAGCCTGAGTAATCCAAGAGGTTTTAAGTATCATAGCATTTAGTTTAAAGTGAAATTTGCTCTGACAGGGCTGGCAGACCAATAGGAAAAAGAAATATTTGTGCTTGGAGAAGTGCATATGTAGAGACCAAGAGTATAACTGATGGCTGGAAGTGATTTCAGTCTAAAAAAACAAATCATTAAGAGAGTGCATAGGGGTAAAATACACAGTTCATATTTTAAAGAGTCTCAAAATGAACCAGCAACTAAGGTTAGCATTACATAGTAATTAGCTGTGGTGTTCAGGTTTTAACTCACTCAGTACCAGACACTATGGTTAAACTATCATTGTGAAAACATTGGTACATATATTACAGTCTCTACTTTAACACTACAGCAGTAATTTTAGTACTTTAAAAAACCAAGGTATTATGACAGATTATATAAATGTTGAATCAGTAACAGACAAACAATTATTCAAAGGAGGTGCTAATGACTCAGTTTATTGACTTATGGGTTACTTAAGCAGCCCTGTAAGTTCTCTTAACATTTGGTGGTGTGAACTGAGGCATCGCTTGATATTATAGAACTACCAATTTTAAGTCCTTGTATTTAATTGAAGGACTGTAAGTAAAGATTACTAGATGGTATACTTTAACTTAAAAAATACTATAGAATGTTTGAACTCATTATAGTTTTGAGTAAATAGTAACTTCAGCTTGATAGTCACATTTGGCAGTTTCCTTTAGGCACCTACTAGGGTATTTTTTCATTAATTACTACAAATAAGGAAAAAGAAAATACTGTTTAATGGCTCCGGTTATTCCTCTCATTTCATGTTCTCTTAATGAAAGCCTATTTTGAGTCAGAGAAATTTAAGGTTTATAAGTTCCTCCCTTAAAAGTGTAGAACAGATCATAATGGTAAATTGGAAAGCACTTCCTTCAAGATGGTAGGCAAAGCTCATTTGGGAGGTGGGAAAAATATAAACAAAATTTATACTTCATGGCCATATCCATAAGAAAACACCTGAATACCACACACATATAGAAAAAGAACCATTCACAAAAATACCAAACTAGATGTGGGTTGTATGGTACAGGAGGATGGAACTGAATTCCCTGTAAAGCCAGGAATTTCAAAAGCCTGCTTTTTTCTCATCAGCTAAAAACAGGACTAGTTGATCTTAGTGCACCAACTCAGAGAAATGAGCAAAACTTAACATTTGTCCAAGGCCCTAGTTTGAGAAGAAGACACCCAGGAGAAAGAAATTCACAAGCTTTCTCCAGGCATATAAGTGGGATCAGATTTGTACTATACATCTCAGAGGGAAGACATTATTAAAGTCATTTCAAAACAGTGAGATCTCCAGGGCCTTGATACAGTACAAACAAATACAGAACATCTCTGTAGAAATATTTCCACAGCTAAAGAGCCAAAGACAGGACCAAAAAAAAAAAATTAGAAATTAAAAAATAAACTAAATTGAACACAATAAAAATATACCAGGCTCTTGAAAAAGGACAGCCATGAGTAAGCCCTGCCAGGTGCAACAGTGCAAGGGTTGGGACACCCTAGAGTTAGAGGCAATAGAAGAATGTCGATGAGACTATTTTTTTAAGTGAAAAACTTAATGAAATGGGGATATAATATGAAAAAGCAATTTTAACATCTTCACATAGAAAATACAATTATTAAAATAGTTTCTGGGTTTGGCCTAAACAATAGATTAAGATGTATATAAGCGAAGTATAAATTGAATGATATTAAAAGAGTATTAGTGAATGGAATTTACCATTTGGAATAAATCAGTGTCTATTTTATACATGCTTCCTCCATCATTAGTACAAATTAGTTTTTATCTGAAGCATCTCAGTATAGTAACTAAATTGAAATGGTCTGTCCCCCAGGTGGTATTTTTCCCCCTTAGAACTGACAGATGTCTTTAAAAAAATTTTTTTTAATGAATTCCAGATGAGTACTTTAAGTACTCATACTTGTTCTTATTTAAATACCTTAAATACTTCCCATTACTAGTATCACTTATTCTTCACTTTGGGAAAAATATACCTTAGTTTTATTTCACTTAAAATATGAGTCTTTAAGATTCTTTAAGCATTTAGTTTTATCATAAAAGGAAAATTGATAGTCGTATACAGAAGATTGAGTTAAAGAAAGCTAAACGGAAAGTGACATAAAAACTTGATAGATGTTGGTGATAGTTGTGTAAAAAAATGCTTAACTGTGTTCATTTTCCCAACTAATACAAAAGTTCAAACTCAAGAGTAATAAGTAACACCTTTGAGCAATCAAATATATTTACTACATGTAAACTTACAGAAACAAGATGCGATTGACAGATTCAATGAAAATTTTAGAAACTGTACTATAAGAGTGGTACTATAATATGCACATGAATCACATTTTCAATGTCCAACGTAATCAGTATCTTTTATCATTTCCATATTGCCCACATTTACAAAACTTTTTTGCATATGAACAGTATTCCTACTTAGTTCTAACTAAATTATCTCATATTTATAAAATAAAGACATTGATCATATGAGAAAGCAATGGAAACCACATTCTGCTGAGTGGTTTATGCTAAGATGTATGCTGTTTAAATTTGATAAAACTTACTTTAAAACTTTGTAAAAATACACTTAGTGGTAAGACAAGTTCTCCATCTAGTGGTTAGTCAATGAATTACAGCTCTAATAGCAAAAGTTAACAAAAGTTAACTTTATAGGTATTATCTCATTCAGTTTACACTTATTACTCTTTCTATGAATTTCAAGCAAAAAAGTTATCTTCCATAATTATCTCTTCCCTCTGAATACGGAGTCAAAATACTTCTGCACCTGATTTCATCTACATGAAATATGTGTTGATGAAGCATATTCCTGTATAAGACACAAAAGCTTTCTTTTCGCTGACTATAATCTCTAAAATTTTCAGTCACTTTTGAAATTAATTTCTTTCATTCTAAATCCCAAAATAGAAAAAGAAATAACCAAACGTATTCATTACAAAAGAGAAAAGATGCTGTTTTTACTATGCAATATAGTGTGTTTGACCCTTGTTATTTCTCTAATGCCTCTACAGCTCTCATTACTTTCCATATAACAACCATAATAGTCTCTGAAATGTTTGCCATGTTTGTTTGCCTCTCAGCCACCTTTGTTACCACACTTAGCTTTCTAAAATGCAAAAATAAGCCTTTTCTCTTCTTAAAAAGTGTTAACAATATTTCAAAAGCGTATTCTTATCAGGGCATATGAAGAGTTTTCGAAAATATCCATACTTCACATTCTAACCTCATCAGTTGCCACTTGTGTACATCATAAACCTAATATTTTAACATCGCAGTCCATTTGCTTTTCTTCCCCTCCTCTCTTGCTTTGGCTGGTACATTACCAGGAATTCTCTCTTCAGCTGAAGTCATACTTGTTCTTTAAGATTCATCCATGCATGCACTCAAATACTCCTTGATGCCCACTCCATATAAGATACAGTACAGATGATAATGATACAGCAATAAATAAGATAGGGCTTGCCCTTCATGGCCCTTATATTCTAATAGGAAATAAAGATGGGAGTAAACCCAAAATATGTCAGGAAATGACAGAAGCATTGAAATTAAAATATTTTCTGTGAACATTTGTCCCTGAGATTCTTCTATATAACAATTTGTATATACTTCTAGTATATTCTCACAATATATTAAATATCTAGCCCTATTCTTTTGTAACACTTCATAAATATACTAGAGCAATACAATATCATATTAATATAAGAATATGTTCCCATTTTAGTTGCCTCCATTCATATTTTACCTAGAATTGCTTTCCCAGCACCCCACCTTATCTTAATATTAAATCTTAACATTGTACTTAGAACATTGCAGAAACTCATGCACTTACTGTTTGGGTGGATGAATGGATGGCTATATAAAGGATAACTAAGGATAAACTTCCTATGACAGATCACTTCAGTGATCAATTTATAATCCACAGAAGGAAGATAAACATATTCTGATTTTAAATTGTGGTCAATATATTGGCATATTTGATTAAAAGAATAAATTGTTGCATCGGAAAACTATTATTTGATAGAATTACATTAGAAGCTATCATTTCATGGTTTTATAATATCCTAGAAATCTTCCTCCCAAGAAGGTTAGCACATGTTAGGGTCTTTAACTTAATCCCCTAAAGAGTTCCAGATTCCAGCTAGGTAGCAAGGCATCACTATTTCCTACTTATATTTTTTTCATGAAGGATTTTGCCTTAGGGAAAATAGAATTCAAAAAGCCTAAACTAAAAAGATGAAACTTAACAAGTAGTTAAAAGAGAAAATATATCTGTGTGTACACACACAATTAAATACATGTATAGTTTCAGTGTCAGCCACATTGTGGCAGTAACAACTTTAATAAATTGTTTGGGATCAATAGAACTTTAACCTGCAAAAATAGAACTCATTGTATTCTGTACTGATTCCAGACTATCCCAAACTATGATATTTTTTCAATTTCATCATTTTGAAATGCTGAAAAAAATCAAGGTAATTTTGGAAGGCATATAAGATGGTAAAGATTTTAGAGACCATGTCTTAGTGATCTGTTAAATGAGGCTTGTAAGATATTTGTGTTAAAGAAGAACTAGACTTTTTGTGAGTTGCAGAGGGTAATTATAGAAATAATAGAATAATAGTTAGAACTTTCTCTTTGTTGTGTCCATCAATAGGATGACTGCCTTAACAATGTAATGAGCATTCCATTTCTAGAAGTGTTTGTTGTGAATGGAAGTGTAGACTATATAATTTCTAAAAATGTTTCTAAATGAAAGAGAACTTCACTTGACTTGAATATATTTATTTATTTTTTTGGTAACATCCACTAATGTATTGAATATTTGCTTCCCATACACATTGCCGGTTTGGGAACTTCAAAGAAGAAAAAGACTCGCATTCTTTTTATTGAATTTTAATAAAATAATGATAATGCTTTTCACTTACGCAGCACTTTTCATCCCAGGATTTCAAAGTGCTTTACAAATATGCACTAAATAAGCCTCACAAACAGCCAGAGGTAGGTGATTTTCTTCCCTTTATACAGGAATGTCAGCTCTACCAGGGAAATTCAATAGGAACCTCAGTGTGCCTGGGATTCCTTCTGGCTGCCATTCCCCTTGTAATGTGCTGCATGGGAAGCTTCACTTGTCATGTCCAGATTTATTCTTCCCCTCTATGAGTCATGTCAACTTTAGAATTCTGATGAATGCTGTTAAAAATTTGTTTGAAGCATTGTAAATATTACAGAAAATTCAGTCTTATGCTTGCTGAATGCTAATTAGATTTCTAAACATTTATTTAGAAATGAAATCTAAATGTGCTTTTATATTTGTTGTTCAATTTTAAATGCATTTTTTTTATTATGAAGAATTTGCATTTTCCTTTTAGGTACCCCAAAATCATTGTTCTCAGGACACAAAACAAGAGCACACAGATTTTATTGGCCTGAACTTCCCTAGCTGTCTTTTCACAAAACAATCACTAGCCATTTTCTTTGAATAAGAATTACTTTCAAGAAGAAATGCTGCATTTTGGATTTTTCTCCTTTAGAGAAGTTCTAAAATACAATATCTAAATATTAAGGATAGAGATTAAGCTTTGTTATGTAATGTCACAATAACTGCTACATCAGAAGTGGTCTAGTGGTAGCAAATTCTGATCTAGAGGGACACACTTAGAGATAAGCACCTGCACAGACATAGTGCAGTGCTAGATTAAATCCCAGTAGAAATACACAAAGTCTTACCTGAAGCAAAATAGCCATATAGGATAAGAGCAAGAGCAGCATGTCACAGCTAAGTTGCCCTCGGTTCTGAGGGCACAAAAGTGTCTTTTATACTGTTTGAGCTAAACTGAGCCTCACTGGGTCAGGAAAAAGCATTTTTTCCCCACCCTGTCACTTTATATTTATGATTTCTCTCCCCTTCAAAAGAATTTAGACTCTACGTTATTCTGTTTAAAGGAAAACACACTATCAGGCCCTCTTGTATTGAAGCAATACTTTATTAGCAAGACTGCATCCTTCCCCCAAGAGAAAATGCAGAGTAAGTGTCCACATGCCCCAGATGAATAGCTTAGGTGTTAGCATGCTAAAAAGCTCAGTTTCCCCCTATATAATAATCAAATGAGAGCTTAAAGAACTAAGCTATTCCCTTTCAAACTTACTTGTATGATATTAATTGTATGGATAGAGTTGATCTTCTGTAATATGAAAGGATGTAGTGCCTAGGTCAAAATACCACTCAAACTGGTCCTAACATTTCAAATAGTCTTTGATTTTATTACAAGTCATCTGTGACACATAATGGATCAATGCAGAAAAGTTTGTTGTAAGAGTTGGTTTCAAATTTTTACCAAGTGTTATCTCAAAATTTTGGAAGCTCAAAATTTTGTTTCATTAAAATGTACACAGATGTGTCTAGGTGAAATATTGATTGTATAAATAGAACTTTACTGCAGTAAACTTGGCAGACTCAAAAACTCCCACTTACCATATTCAAGGTTCAGTCTTACTTTCACTGAGTTGGGGTGCAATAAGTCAGGCATATTAAAAAAAATACTTGTTAATTTACAGTGAAATGAATAACCATCAAGCAAGTCAAATAATGTCGAAGTTTAATCTTTTCCGTATTGGCAAATCATGTGTGAAACAGTGTCAGAAGTTTGCCATTAGACATAGAAATTTAAAAAAAAATGGAGTTTTCTCATTTGAAGGTATAATGACCTCATACTCTCACAAGGCCCCTTCCTCAGTGAGGATCTGCCTACCCAAAGGGCCAGGTATTCATGAAGTTCACCCCCCAGAACTTCTTGTGTTGGTTCTAACAACATTGTCTCTGAGGAGCTATTTATTCTGTGACAACAAGACTGACAGACTCCCTCTTGAGGAGCATCTTTAACTTTTAGATAAAATTAGCCATGTGGCTGTGAGTTCCCTGTAGGGTGTAGGAACTCTTATGACTTGCCAGTGTATTTCTAAATTGATCCACGAAGTGCCTCTTGAGACCAGTTTTCTAGAAAGAAATCGCAAATAGTCCCTAGATTAAGAAACATAATTAACTTGAATTAATCTAAGTCTTTTGCTGTTTAGCATCAGAAAAGATGCTGAAAACTGTGAGGAGAGACTGAAGTCAGGTGTTAAGTAGACGAGGAAGGTATTGAAATCCACAAGCTCTATGATCAACCTTCTATAATTGAGTTAATTAGATACATGGGATTTGTTAGCCTCAGTGCTTCAGGAGAAAATTTTTCAGCAGCCCACTTTTCCTCTAATTTTAAACTGATCCACATGTATTTTATTTCATGGACTCCATTAATTTCTGAAACATCTTTAAAGCTACTTCTAGAACAATATATTCCTTCTTCATAAAATAGGATTTCTCTTCCCATGGTACTAATGTAGGAGGCTTATGCTTACTTTTTACCATTTCAAAATAAAATTGAAACTTAAAAATGTCAGTCAGCTTTCAGAAATTAACTGCAAATGTTAACCTTTAACATATTTGAAAAACTCTATAGATAGATAGATTCACATGAATAATGGGTGTACATGTGTTTTGGTTCATTACATTTAGTCTTTAGTCTTATCCCACTACACACAGGCACACACACATATTATTTAAAACCTTAACATATTAAAGTTTCATCCATCTTCAAATTAATCTCATTTTCAATAGTGAAAGTTAGTTCCTATGTGAATATATTTTTTAATCCTATTGAAGATTTGTAAAAAGTATTTTCCATGTAGTGTAATCTCAAGTGATCTTAAATCATGTAAATATTTTTTCAGAGTTCATATTTGTGCATTATAAAGCATTTCCTTGGATTGAAAATACGCTCACTGGCATTCACTGCATGAGCTGTGCATGAGCATGTTAGAGCTGCCATATTTGCCTGGCAAAATATGTGACCCTTAGAACATGCTTTGGAAAACAGATGTTCTTCTAAATTATTAATAAATAATTTTTAAAGTAATACAGGCAATTTTTATAACTCTGAAGGTTCAATCTTTGGGCTTCTATTTCTATAGAATAAATTTAATCAAAATTCACAATTATTTTATTGTCATTTAATAGAAACATGTTCTATTTAGTAATGTTTTGCATTGAAGAATCAGAACAAGACTTGTAAATCAAATCTGGCTGACTTTAAAAATCTTGTACAAGTCATTGTCTTGTTCTTTGAGTCATCAACTTGCAGTATAATTTGGCCCAGAGAACTTAACTGTTAAAATGCCAATTGCATGTCTTTACTAATGAACTTGTTCTGTGTCTTCATATTAGAAAGGAAATTTATAAACATAAAAGGTCACTTTACAATTTTCATTTTATCATTTCTTGCCAATGTATTACTGATTACTAGACGTAAAATCTTTACCTGTTCTGACATAAAAGCCAGCTATGAATATAACTTATTAAATCTTCTCTGATCGCTCCTCCTCCTCTTTGGAATAGAATCTGATAAAAGGGCTTCCAATATTTTAAAATACATTAGAACTGAATATTTATTATACACATTTTTACAGTTGTATTAACTTAAAGAGGAAAAGGGGTTAATGGTAGCCACAGAAATCATCTGTTGCTAGGAAGAAATTCGTGGCAATATAAAATTCCAGACCTCTTACTTGACCTGTATTGTGGACACGAGTGGAAAGCATAATTTACCATTTCCTTTTCTCTCTCTAGCCTTGGAATGGATGGTTTTGGCCCGGCCGTTAGCACCCTCGGACGCCCTGCCACAGCTTATGGATTCCGCCCTGATGAGCCTTACTACTATGGCTATGGAGCTCGATAAAGTCATCCCTTTCCATGTGTACTCTCAACGTAGTGGGTTGGATTAATTTTGAATCTTGGCCTAATAATGCATGTTGATACTATTGTGATCTGTGTTTCTTTTTATTTTTCCATGTTAGCTGCAGATTAACTCCATCCCCTTCTGTCCTGTATTAAGTACAGTTGATGCTTGACATTGTTCATTCATCAAAGCACATCTTGATGCTGAATAACATTTCCCATGAGACTCAAAAAAGTGAATGATGAAAAGCAACTAGATGGAAAACAAACACTACATTATGTACATTAAGTGACTAATTTAATTTCTATTAAAAAGAAACAAAGTATTAATGAATTAACAAAAGTCATGTGTTTCTATTTAATGTGTTTCATTAGAAGTTACATGCTTATATAGCATACACGTGAATTTTATTTTTCCCTACCCCTTTTTCCCTTGTAAAGTAAACTCTTGAGTTTTCTTGTGGTATATGCAACTTTAAATTTTATTAAAAGAATGTTACCTTTTTATTTTATGCCATATGCCTGAAAGCTTGCTTCCCAAAGCTTCCAATTAACAAGGGAACATATGCTGTATTTACACACTCTTCAGCAATTTGAATTTGTCTTTTGGATTTTAATATAGAAAACCTGGGACATCAACTAGTATATGTGAAGCAAGATTAGTGTATGGGCTTTTAAATTATGTTCTTGAAATCAAAAATTAGAAAAAAATATAGTAAATCTCATTGAGGAAAACAAGGGAACAGAATATTTTACTCACTTAGATATTTATTTTCCATTGATGCATTTATTTCATTTAGAGAGATATAGGTAGTAAGAAACAGAAAGACCTTATCATTGAGTTTTGAAAATAACCCATTAATACTATAATGTTGAAGATTTACTTGAAAAGCAAAGCATATAAAATAACAATAATCTCAAGATATTTCCTTGAACATCTGTAGTAGGAATACATAGATCAAAGATAAAACTTCTCTCTGAATTCAAAAATCTCATTGCTCTATTTATTTTGCTTTAATGTATATTTTGTTTTGCTTTTTAAATTAATTTATTGACTTAATTGAATTAATATTTGGATACGCCTGTCAGGTATATTTTAAGCATAGACTAGTAGACTAGAAAGGATCTTTGAAATAAACCAGCTCATCTACTTATTCAAGAAGCCAGTCATATAAACACTTTTAATATAATCAGATATTTTCTAAATTACCTGAGATGTGTAATGGTAGAACACTGAAGTTAAAAGGACCTCACCATGTAACCCTGTCAAACTCATGTTTTATAGGTGAAAAAACTGTAGCCAGGAGAAGATAGATGACTTGCCCAAGTAACATTGCCTATCTCCATGCTTCAATAATCTCAGTACTAAAAAGCCTGCCATATTATCCATATAGCATAAATACACATAATAAGTATTAATAGAAATACAAATGTTAGTTTTAATGTTCCTTACACTGTCATAAAGAGGTAGGAAAAATATTTCATACCAATTCATAACATTTCCAGGGCCGCCATCATTGAAGTTTACTTGTACAAGCTTACTCCCTATATACTTTTTCTTTGTTTTTAAGACAAATTTAGAAATTGTGTTTTTTCCACTCAGGCATGTGTAGGTTTACCTTTGTATTATTTGTGGAGGAAAACATCATGAAAGGAAGAGAGGAAGAGCATTTATTAAAAAAAAAAAATCAAAATGGCTTTGGATGAGGAAGGAGAAGCCTTCCCTCAGAATTAAAACATGTTTAAATATCTATGAATTGGAGTGTAAAGGCACACCATCTGAAAAGTTTTGTTAATTGGAGTACCTAGCAGAAGTAGTGGAATGTTCCTTCAGTAACAGGATTCTCACAGATAAGATCAACTGCACATGAGCACCCTGGGGATATTACACCACACAAAGAACCAAGAGGAAAATAGAAATGACAGAAAATAAGGTATGCATTCTTCCATCAAATAGCAGTTTCATATTGAGAATATTGAACAATGTGTTTAAAGCATTTAAAGAAAGAGTTAATTAAGAACAAGAGAAAAACAAAAGGCAAATAGGAAAGGTAAATTACAGAACACTAAAAATTCTGGAAATAAATTACGTGAGTTAAAACAAAATAGAGTTGAAGAGGAAATGAAGTTAGGTTTTTTTTTTTTTTTTTAAATTAGCCAGAACGTATTACAGGGAAAGCGAGAAATACAAACAACTAAAGCGAGAAATACAAGCAACTAAGAGACATCAAATATGGAATGGAAAGTTCTAAATCAAAGGAATGAGAATGATTGAAGACATCATTCTCCAAGTGAACAAATATGTATATATCTTCAAAATGAGTTTTTTACTCTATTTAGACTATTATAAACAACAAAATTTTATTTCTCACAATTCTTGAGGTGAAGTTCAAGGTCAGTGTGCTGGTATATTTTGTGTGGTGTCTTGGGAAAGCCCACTTCCTGCTTCATTAAGGATAACTCCTCACTGTGCTTTCACACAGCAGAAGATGGCAAGGGCACTCTCTGGTTCTTTATAAGAACACTAATCCCATTTGTGAGGCGTTACCCTCATGACCTAAGCACCTTCCTAAATCTCATTACCTTGGGGGTTAGGTTTTAATTTAAGAACTTTACAGGGACATAAAACATTCATATACCAAGAACACCACAAAATTCCAAGACAGGAAATATAACTGGATGCAGCATCCTGAATCTACAGTGTTTAAAGAAAAGGAGCAACAGCAAGAGAGAGGCAGAAAGAACAAGAATAAAGTTATAGTTAGGTTGACCACAAATTTCAACAACTAAGCAAGTAGCCAGTAGAACATCTTAAGTGAACTGACAGGAAATAAGTGTCAACCTACAATTGTCTATTTGACAAAACAAAAGGAGATGGAGTAAGTATATTAATATAAAGAAAAAAACCTTAAGAAAAAAGCATTGTTAGAATGTCTATCTGCCTTTGCTACATGGCAAACCCTTCCAGAACAGTGACTTTCAACCACCACTTAGCACATAAGTTGGAGGGATTGGCTGTTTGACCTTGGTGGAACTTCACCACTTCAGGGACTGGTCCCTTTGTATTAAAAACTCACTCAGATGTAGTAGCCTCCATGTTCCAATGGTCAGTCTAACAAGCCCTGCAGCTAGATCAAGCAGCAAGGCTGTCGATGAAGTGGGGTAATGCAAGACCAAAGGTCTCCAGGCTGGAATGCTGGACATCTGGCATGGACACTGGTTCTAATCGATTCCTTAACTTGTTTATGCAGAGATGGTGGGACCTGTGAGTGCTCCCAATCAACCACATATTTGAAACATATGTATATTCCTTTCTCAGGGCAGCTGTAACTAAGTACCATGAAAACGACTGAAATGTACTTTCTCACAGTTCTGGAAGTTAGAACTTTGCATCAGGTGTCAGCAGTACCATATTCTTGTGAAATCACTAGACAATAGCCTTCCTCATAGTTTCTAGTGTTTGCCAACAATCCTTGACATTCTTTGATTTATAAAAGTAGCCCTCCAGTACCAGGTCTGTCTTCTCTCCACCTTCCCATCATCTTCCTTTGTGTATCTGTCTTTGCATATCTAAACTCTCCCTTCTTATCAGGATGCCAGTTATATTGAAATAGGGTCCATTCAAAGACCTTATTTTAACCTGATTACTTCTGTAAAGACCCTATTTCCACATTAGGTCACATTCTGAGGTACAGAGGGTTAGGAGACACACAGATATACATACACATCTTGGAGGAGACAGAATTCAATCCATAACAACAGGTGAATATCAAAGGTTATAGGTAAAGTTTATTTTACATCCATGTATTCATTCTGTATCCTCCTGGTGTTTCATTTCCCTGCTGGCTAAATTGCTCAAAACTAGTGTTAAAGATATTTTAAAAGCATATTTTAAGTTAAAAAAGACCATGTACACATTCTCATCAGAAACCATGTCAATAAGACAGTGGGACATCTTTAAAGTACTAAAAGAAAATTGGTCAGTTGTATGCCTAGTGAGATAACTTTCAAAAATAAAAGTGAAAAATATATTTTCAGGTATGCAAAAGTTCAAAGAAGTCATCACCATCAACCCACATGACAAAACTGTTTCAGAAAGTCTTCCAGGCAGAGGAAAATTGGTGCCAGAGAGGTAGGGCCCTACACTAATGAAGAGCACCAGATACAGTAGTTGCATAGAGAAGCATTCCCTCTGCATGGTCCCTGGTCTCTCCTGGAAGCTCCCGCCAGTAATTCTTTAGGGTGGGTGTGGGAGAGAGGAAAAGAAGCAGTAAGAGGTGAAAAAGTGTTGGTGAAGTATTACCAGGCTGACCCAACATCTGTGGGGGGCTGATGCTGACCCTCCCCAAACCTCCCCACCGAGGTAATTTTAATTCTCAGGGAAGATTACAGAGATTCCCCCCCACCCCAGGAAAAGTAATTTCTTCTCAAAAAGAGCAGCTAATCACTGGCTCAAGTCTGAGATAATTGCCTTTCTCTCCCTTTATTAGAAATAAAATGATGCTTGCTCAAACTCCACCAAATCCTTTCACTAGTTCAGTGGCCGTCAAACTTACTCGCTTGTGGGAGAATAGTCTGGGAGGGCTCACTAGCCACATGCTGGTGTCACTGATTCAGTAGGTCTGAGATGAGGTCCAAATTTTAATCTGATACAAAATCTCATGATTGCATTTCTAACAAGTTCCAGGTGATGGTGTTGCTGCTGAACCAAGGACCACACTTTAAGAAACACTTAGAGTTTCTTAGTGTGGATCCTAAAATAAATTTTCCACTGGTATGCAGTGACTGGAACCATCTGAGGAGCTTTTTTTGAAATTTTGATGCCCAAATTCCAACCCAAAAGCAATTAAATCATAATTTCTGGGACTGGAGCCCAACCATCATCATAAAATTTCCCCTGGATGATTTGAATTGGCAGCTAGAGCTGGAAATCACTAGTTAACAGGCAACGAACCAATAGGCATACCCTGAGTGCCTGAAATCAGTAAATACTCAGGAACTCCCCCACACAGCATGTCTTAAATGACAGTGTTCATCCATTCACCTAACTTACCGGTTTATTGTCCAAATTATATGGTGAGCAGAGAAGTTGTGGACATGAAATAGGAAGATTGGTAGATTTAGTATTGGTAGTATTTAGTATGCTGGTAGATTTAGTATTTGTATCACAACTCCCAGCATTGCTTGTGTTGCTCTGGGGAGAGGATTAGGTCCCAACATTTGAAAGGAAAAACAACTACACTCAATTGGACCTCACAATCCTTCCTGAAAATTTCCACTTTTGTGTTCAGTTGGGTCATATTACTTGATGCAGTGTGATGTAGAACTGTCTCAGATTGTCTCCTGGAGGTTATAGTACTTTCTTTATATACTTCCTTTAGTTTCTTGATTTATTGGTTTGATTCTTTTGCCCATTTAGAGTCAACTATAGTCCCAAATGTCTTCTCAAATGTATTTTTTTAAATAAGCTATTTATCCGTCCATTACTTCAGTTACTGTCAACTCTAAGGAAAACCAAAATTTAGATTCCAGTGGACTACCATGTTACTTGTTCATTGTTGGTTCTATGGTTTTAAAAAAGAAGTTCCTGGTGAAATCATTAGTCTTGGGCTTACATATCTCCCACAATCTTTCAGCCTTTGTGTTGCATTTTGCTAAGTCACTGAGGAAAAATAAAATGCAGCTTAGGGATTTGAGTACAGGTGTTGGGCAGTAAGTAGATACTGTTATTTACCTCCACTGCAAATCCCATAAAGTTACCTGGGCACAGTTCCCTGGGTTCTACTTATAACATCCAGCAAGCTGGAACACTTATTTGACCAACTTTCACTCATTTAATCCCATTTTTTGACTTTACAGTTACTGACACAGGTGGTGCCCAGCTCTTGGGATTCTGTCTGAGTCCATCTTCCTAACAGTTCAATGAAAGGGATCAGTGATGGAAAGTACTCCTATTACCCTGGTTATCCTTTTTATAGACTTATAGTTTAGGTTTAAGCATCTATTTCATTATTATGTTTAGAAACCTCCTTCATCAAAGAAGTATCTACATAAGAGAATAGATACTTCTGATAGTTCTTCCCAAACTGGTTCCATGAACATTGTTTCCATCTCCTTCACCATATGATTTGTCCATCATCCACAGCCCACCAGATCTCTGCCATTCTATATCACTTCCATTGCAGCTGTTTCGAACAAAGCAAGTTGTGTCAATTAGAGTGGTGGTTCTACAAGAGAATCATCAGATGGCAGGCAAAAACCTAGCATTTACTTCCAGTTTGTGGTAGCATTGCTATCTGTCCTTGAACCACTGTTGATGCTACTGAAACCAGAGGCAACCCCCCCACCCCCCAAGTTGGGGCTCTGGTGTTTGATCCCAAAGCACAGTTTGTGGGTAGTACAAGCTGCAGCCAGTGGTGGACATTTGACCACCTACCACCAGTAACCCCACTAGGGTACAGGCAGCAGGCAGAGGCCAGCAATGATGGCCAGCAGTACTGGTTCCTCTACCATGTTGCCCTAGAGCATACAGTCCCTGGGTCAGGGCTGCAGGGAGAAGCGTGAGGCCCCACTGAGCCAATTGCAAGGCTGTGGCTTGGTCCAGCTGCAGGCAGTAAAAAGACCTGTGGTTTATGTGCCTGGATCACAGAATGGATGGATCAGGAGAAAACTATGAGCTAGTTGATGTAGCTCAATCAGCCACGTGATTGAAAATGGTCCAGTTGGGCTTGTAGGTGAGAGACCTTAAAAGAGGATATGGCAAGCAGGTGCCAGGTGCGTCAGACCCTGAGATTGTCTCAGGCTCTCTCACAGACTCTCAGTTCTTGAACTCTGAAGAAGAAAAAGACACATCTTTTTTTGACCTCAGAAAAGCTTTGTAGAGGCCAAAAGCCAGCTGCATTTACCTTTAGCCTGCAATGACATGAAAGGAGCACCAGATGCCCTGGGCTGGTGCCTCAGAGCTGTTTACTGCTGGTGTGAGCCAGTGTTGGGTAAATGGAAGGTACCAGCCTTTTTCTGCCATCCCACCATTAGCATCTATAACTGGCACCTGTGTTCCTTACACATGCTTGATGGATACCTGGAGTAAGGCTGGGCAAGTGTGAGTGAGCACACCTGAGGCCCGAGGCTGAGGCTATAAGGGCAGCGTCACACAGACAGAGGCCGCGATGCGGAAGTTACTAGAAGAGGAGCCCGGAGAAGAAGAGTAGCGATTCTGCCAGCTGCTGGTAGGCTTGCCAGGTTGCTGGCACCCCTAGCCTCGCTGCCTTGCCAGCCTGTGGGCTTGCTCCACAACAACAGGTGTAGAAAGATCATTAAAAGCCTGAAAAAGCCACTGAGAGCCCCAGCCCCCCACCTGCCCTGTGCCTGGGCACCTCACTACAGCCAACACTCACAAAGAGCTGTCACACCTGTGTATCTTTCACTGCCTCCTTGTGCCCAGGTGATGGGCACCACTCGCCAGTGCTGCCCAGCACTACTGATGGGTGACTGGCGCTCTGTGGCCGGGTCACTTTTGAGAGCTGTTAATGGTCCAGCACCACCTCCCAGGGCTGCTGCCGATGTTGCAGTGTGATCCGGCGTCCAGTGCTGCCCATGCCAGTCTTCAGACTGCTGCTGCCAGCTCCTCTCAGATGTGAGCACCTCCAGCTGCAGTGAGTTGGATCCTGGCCCACTGCTTGCCATCTGCCACACGTGTATGGAACAGCACCTTCTTGAATGAGAGACTTTTGGGGGGCGACTTCTGGCATTGTGGACACTCTCTGAGGTAAAATAACTGACCTCTTGTGGCCTTAGGAACTTTTCCCCCTGTTTGTAAATACACCCATAGTTTTTCTCTGAACATGGGTGGTCTTACAATTTTGTGAGTGGGGGAGTGCCTACAGACCAGTGACCTGTCCTCTATTGGCCACCATCCCATTGACTCACTATAGTACCCCCATAGCTCTTTTTCACTACCTGCACTTCCTCAAGGCAAAACACCCCTTTAATCTCAGTCGACATTGCTATCTGTTAAAATAAGGGAAGCCCATGTTAGCATTGCCGTCTGCTTATGGGTATAATAGTTTGTACCTGCCCCTAATGTCCCATCATTACCTTAACAATTGAAGGTGTAGGACATACTTTTGGACTCTTTAGAGTTTTATCTAATCCAGAGTATAAATTAGATGCTTTGATGCTATGGCTATAGGCACCAGACCCGTGAGGCCTTTCAACTAACCTAGGTCTGACTTAGAAAATAGTTGTTTTTCTAAGTATTTGGATTTCTCTCTATAGATTTCCAGTTCCCTAGAAATTCCTTGTATCAAAATCCCACTGGCTGCTGATGCTGCTCTTTTCCTGACCCGATAGGGATCACCCACAGAGCTAAGCTCCAAAGTCCTCAGTAAGTAATACCACAGAACAGAAAAAAATCCTGGGACTGGGGGTCAGCTATTTTTTTTTTTAAGATTTATTTTTGCATAGAGAACTGGGGTACAGGCCAGAGGTGCAGGGGTGGTGAGAAGATTCACCAGAGACAGAGTAGGGAGCAGAACAGGCAGATGGACTTAGTAAACTGAGGGGAGCTGAGGGGAACAGCGGGTGGGTCAGGAGAGGTCTGCCCCGCCATGTGGTCACCTCTGTGGGACGGGGATCAAACCCATGCTGATGTGGCCCTAGCCTCTTAGTGCTGTGCTTTAACCTGCTGTGCCACCAGGAAGGGCCCTGGGGGTCAGCTATTTTTAATTGATTATTTCAGAGTTTGATCAAAAGACTACTGAGTGATACAACAATTAGAATTTAATATAGGTATTTGAACTTTACAAAGAAATAAGTAAACTTTGTGAAAATGTTAGGTTATTTTAAGCCTGACGTGGAAGACGGTATTTTCAAAAGATGGCCACCTCAACATAGTCCATCCCCTGCCCTCATCTTACAAGGTGAGATGGATACCTCTCCCATCTAGTGTATGCCCCACCCTCTTGAAATGGGGTGAGTTTTTTACATGATCACAACCTTAGAGTTTTATAAATGGAAGTGCTGTTGCTTGACTTCCTAGACTGCCATTCAAGAACTTTCATTTCTCCCTTGTTCTCTTGGGTTACTTGTCTTGGAACCAGCTGCCATGCTGGGAGAGAAGCCAAGCCAGGAGAAGAGACCATAGAGCGGGGTTTGCCGTATGCTGTCTCAGCCAACAGCCAACACCAAGAACACCATCATCTTTAGGTAATTCCAGGCCAGACTTCAAGCCACCCCAACTAATGCCACATCAGCCAAGAGGAGCTACCTTGCCCACGCCTGCCCACACTGTAGATTGGTAAGCCAGGTAAGTGACTGGTGTTTTAAGCTACTAAGCATGTGATGGTTTGTTAATATGGCAACTGGTAAATGATACATTATATCACAGGGGGATATGTCCACGATCCTACACAAATCCTTCAAATCTAAGTCCTATGACTTCCTTAAACCTTTCTGTCGTCTGTCACTATCACCAGCATTTTCCATAGATACAAAGGTTATAAGTTCATGAGTTACTGCCCAAAGAGCAACAGGGAACATCAAGCACCAGTCCTGTCTCAGCAAAATGACAAGTAACTACAAACATGGATCTCTCAAGACCACTTAGAAATACTTTGACTACCAGAAGTCCAATATTGGGGCTTTGTAGTGTGAAAAAGCACTAGCGCCAGGTCAGGAGAGAAACCCTGGGGTGAATTAACTAGAGAAATGCTAATGTGGACATGGCTGCTTCTACTTCCTCCCCCAGCCTTGTCTTGTCAGATTGGCAGTCTGGGGAAATGCGTGATTGTGAAATCTGGTGGTTGATCATGGCTACTTCAAAGCAGAGTAACTATTCATTATGAGTTCAGCTCTTATTTTCTCCCTCCCTACAATTCACCAGGGTTTCAACTCTCAGTGTAATGGGCTCTGGGCGGCTGTGTGAATGTGAAGGTGAATCCCATTGGGTATAGCTGTCATAGCTGCCTCCAGGAGGGGCATGGATTTGCCTCATTAGGACCTAGATGAAGGGGACAAGATGAAGAACCGAGGTCATTTGGTTCACTTCTCTCCGAGTTCATTATTTCCCAGTCATGGTCTGCCTTTTAAATTCAGTGATTTTTGAAAAGGAGAACCTATGTTGTTGGGGTAGCTCAAGGTAGCTACAAACTCCAGACGTGCATTGAAATACTTCAGGAAGGAGAAAAGAGTCCATCTATTGTTTATTGAAATGAATATCAAGTCATTGCTTTGTTTCAACATCTCTAATGCTGTTTTTATGACTATGCCCAAATATCATTTTTTTTCTCACATTTGACTTTTTTTAAGATTTATTTATTTGTGCATACAGAACTGGGGTACAGGCCAGAGGCTCAGGGGCGGTGAGAGGCTTCACCAGAGACAGAGTGGGGAACAGAACAGGCAGATCGATGAAATACACTGCTGAGGGGAGCAGCGGGCAGGTCAGGAGAGGTCTGCCACGCCATGTGGTCACCTCCGGGGCAGGCGGTAATCAAACTCATGTGAAAGCAGCTTTAGATTCTCAGTGCTGTGCTTTAACCCGCTGCGCCACCAGGGAGGGCCCCACATTTGACTTTTAATAACAAACTACAAGTCACAAGCCACCTGCTATCAGTATACAGTTCCCTTTTGTTACAACTGCTACAAAATCTCGATGAATTTGTCATCCTTTATGGGCACATGGGGGCATACTCATTTATATTACATGGCTCCTTTTTTAAAAAAAAAGATTTATTTATGCATATAAGAACCGGGGTACAGGTCAGATATATGGGGAGTGAGAGGATTCACCAGAGACAGAGTGGGGAGCAGAACAGGTAGATCTACTGAAATACACTGCCAAGGGGAGCAGCGGGCAGGTCAGGAGAGGTCTGCTGCACCATGTGGGTCACCTCTGGGGTGGGGATTGAACTCCTGCTGCAGTGGCTTCAGAAAGCTACACCATGCTGTACTTTAACCCACCAGGGAGGGCCCCAAGGGAGCTACACCATGCTGTGCTTTTGTGCCACCAGGGCTCCTTTTAATTATGAAATAATTCACACACAATAAAATCATCATTTAAACATGGACCAGTCAGTGGTTTTCAGTATATGTAGTAGATGTGCAGCCATCACTATTAAGTCCAGAACATTTCCCTCACCTCTAAAAGAAACCTCATAGCCATTAGCAGTCACTCCCTTGCCTTTCGGCCCCCAGCTGCAGGCAAATGTGTTTTGTCTTTATGGATTGTCTTCCTGGACATTTTATATAAACGGAATCATAATGTGGCTCTTGTGTGCTTTCATGCAGCATTATGTTTTCACAGTTCATCCATATCGCAGCATGTAACATTACTTTGTTCCTCTGTATGATGCCCATTGCATGATAGATTACATTTATCCACTCACCAGGCCAGCTACTTTAGGGGAACAGAAGAACAGCAGAAAGCAGGACCCCAGCCCTGTTTCTGATCTATAATTAATCTTTGGGCATCTTCTGATTTAGTTCTATTTCAACTCTCTTGGTAGGATCCATTTTCATGAAATTCCTACTTGGTCAGATTTCCCGTTATTAAAATGCCCTGTTTATATACTTGGCTTAGGGCAAGTCTGATCTCAAGCACATTCCCACTTGAGTCTTTAGAGTTGGTGCCTTCTTGTTTCATAGAGAAGGTAAGATGGGCAAGTAAACTCTCTGCCTTGCCTGTCTCATCAAAAGGGTGGGAAGCCACAGAGGTGCAGCTTACTTTTTTGTGCAAGACTCCTTTTCCTGTCCGTGTGGTGGCGCTCCAGTATGGCCTTCATGAGACATTGTCACCCAGCAGGTAAATTCATGCCTGAGGGACTGTTACTCATACAGTGGGGAAAAGAAGGAAATGGAGAAGTAAAAGCTGGGAAGAAGAGGTAAGGAAGGAATCAAGAGGAATGTGAAGAAAGCAGTTGCCATGAGAAGAAAAAGGAAATATTTTTAAAGTAAACTTAGTAACAAGAGGAAGGGCAGGAACTTGTAACGGTTTTGTTGATCGGTTTTGTTCACTTGTTTTAAAATTGTTTGCTGAAGGTGCAGTGACCCTTCTTGGATGGCTGTCCTACTGAGCATTTGGTTGAGCATTTGGTTGCCTGCTTCCTCCATTTGGAATTTAACAAGGGGTAGATGTTTACAGGGAAGAGAAAGCTCTCCAGGTACTCTAAGCTTTTGTCTGAAGACTCAAGGTGGTCTGATTAGCATCAGGAATTTCTTTTTACAGAAAACCGCAAACATTTTGTAACCTGTCCTGAGCTAGAAGCATAGCTTCAGAGAGAAGAAACTAGCAGACGATCACATGCCACTATTTCTTGGCTTAAATGTGTAACAGCAACACAACCACCCTCTATCTCTATACCTTATCAGGAAATGTTCCTGAGCTGTTATCCCTTGATCTTTCCTTTCAAATGTGCTAGGGCTGCTGCAAGACACCCCTCTGCCTACCTTGGCAGGATTGTTAACACATGAGGAACAAAAATGAGGAATTTTGAGCTCTGTTTCATCCTTAAAGGGCTTCCAGTCTAAGTGAACATATCAGTTCCTTATTGTAGCTTTAAAAATGTGTGCTCTTTGTATCACAAAAGAAAAAGCCTATAAATAATAAAAAAAAAAATTCTTTTCCCTAACCCATATAGTGACCTTAATAGATTAAATGTTGCCATTCTATTTGTCAAGCACTTACTGTCAATAATGTCCCAGGCATTGTTCTGGGCAGTTATTATAGCTAAGTGAACAAAATGGAGATTCTTTCCCTTGGGGTACTTAACATTATAGCAAAGGAGAAAGCAGCCATTAAAGTAGAATTTTAAAAAATGGAATAATGTCTCCCAAGCAATATGACTGAGGGTTGGTTGGGGTGTTGCAACTGGTGCCATAAAAAGGCAAGTATAGGAGTGAAAGAAATGAAAACCCTGAAAAGAATCCACACACAGGGGTCTGCACTGGTCACAGAACAGCAATAACAGCATTTACTATTTATGGATTGACTAGCATGTAGTCCCATATTAACTTCACAACATGCCATGAGAAAGGTACTACTTCAACCCCCATTTTAGAGCTGTGAACGTGGAGGCTGGACAAAGAGAATTTACTAGGGATAGTAGAACGCATAAGCAGCAACCGTGGGCTCTAACCTCAGGTCTGCTGCCTTGGGAGCACCCCATCATGGAAGAAAACATGCAATCAGGTTGAAAATCAGGTGAAAAGTGAGAGTAGATGGGGTCTGGTTAGGAGGTGGTGCTGTGGTTCTGAAACGATGCACAATTGAGATTGTAGGGAAGCACCTGGGGAAGCCTCCCTGGACATGTCTCTGAAGGTAGTGGGGAGAAAAGAGATGGTCCTGGATACCAGACTTCAGTGTCTAATCCTCAGCTTTTCTGGATTGAAACCAGCTAGGGTGAAATTCAAGAAGAAAAAAATAGCCAACTCAAAAATAGGTTGATACTCATAAAAGCAAGGAATAATTCATGAATTTACAGTACAAAATAGAACCAGAAAATATGAATACCTGGTGAGCATGTGTGGAATCAAAGTATGTCTCCTCTTGGAGGAAAGACACATGAAAGAAAACATATAAATCTCTTGTTCAGCCTTGATTGAATCATAGCAATGACATGCACAGACTGGCTCAGACTGACTGTTGAAAGTTCAGGAATTTTTTTTGCAAGCCGATTTCATAGCCATCTACACTGGTTGCACATAATATTTTCATAAATGCAAATGTTAACCAACATGCATGTGAAAACTACTTGTTCACTAATTGCAACTCAAGTTTGGCCATGCATAAAAGAATATGGCAATAATAAAAGCACACAGTAAGAATCAACTGGCTCTATAGAACTGATAGTGAAGAATATTTTTTTATTAATTTGAAATTATGTACTATATATCCTTCATAGTGTTTATGTCAACAAACTTTATAAGCAGTTAAATATCTACCCACATATCAGTGATTAATGAACAAAAAAATCTTCCACAGAAAGGAAGAGGTTTCAAAAGTTCATTTATTCGAGTAGTGTGAGGTGGTGGTGGTTTTCTCTGTTGATGATGAAGCTCCAAATTATAGTGCAAGGGGATATTGACGGCCTGATGAGTCATTACTCAACTTTTCATGTCCTTTTGGGCCTCTCCATTGAGTTCCAGATTTGTCTAGCCATCAGGTGACTCTAGGTCCACTTGGGTGCTTAACAGATGCTGCAAATTTATTATGGTTTCCCCAGGTACACATTGCTCAGGCCAGTACTGGAACAGCTACTTTGATTCCTCACTTCATCTCTTGTTATTATGTTAGTGATGTCATATTTTAGAGTCAGTGGGTTTGGAGTGCTGGGTCTTTGGGTTCACTCTGGGAAAGGTTTCACCAGAGCTCCCCACACAGCGACAAGAAGTTAAGTTCCCCAGGCAAGTTTCTCCACGAGATAGGAGATATAGATATTACTTATATTTACTTATGAAAAGAACAGATTTAATAGGGAAAGGGACAGAAAAGTAAAGGACACTTGATAAACACAAGCAGGCAGGCAGAGCTGCCCTGAAAGGGGCAGATTTGCTGAGAGAGGCCTGCATGGTTGCAGGCAGGCGAACTTGAGGAGAGCAGCCTCCACTGAGGGAGGTCAGTGAAGAGAAGCCCTGACATAGTACAGGTCATGGGCAGGCAGGATGCTGCTACCCTGCAGGAGAGAGTTGGAAAGAAGCACCTGATAGTCACAGGTGGACAGAAAGACTGCTGCCCTGCTGAGGGAGAAAGTTAATGGAACACTTGAATACTCATAGATGGGCAGAGGTGCCTGGAGCTAGTGCAGAAACTGCACTGAAATGTCTTCTCTTTGGGAAGGGCTCACTCCTTGTGAGCCTAGGTTTGTTGCTGACTTTGAATAAACTATGTAGAATCTGAAAGGGATAGGAGATTCCACAATGGGCTCAATCTCCATATCTTTACCATTTACCTTTTTTGGTCTTCTCTAGACACCAGGCACCTCCTACAGCAGTCTGATGCCAGGTTGGATCTTATGCTTTGTAATGCACCTACCAATTGGCACCTACAGATCTTGATTTCTATAGCTGGGTCAGTGGCTGTGCTAATCCCTTATAACCCAACTCCCTGTGTGAGTCAATCTTGTGATGCCTCCTTCTATTTTTTTCCTCCATTATTAGCAGCTACTCTATGTCTATTCAACTTGGGCTATGGGAAGAAAATTCCATGGGCCGGGAGGCTTAACCAGCATGCATTTATTCCCTCATAGTTTAGAGGCTGGGAAGTCCAAGATCTAGGGGCTTGTGTGGTCAGTTTCTGGTAAAAGCTCTCTTCCTGGCTAAAGAGCTGCCTTCTCACTGTGTCCTCTCATGGGGGGAGAGGCTAAGCGTACTCCCTGGTGTCTCATCTTATAAAAGCACTAATCCTAGGACAACTTCGTCTAAACTTAACTCCCAAAAGCCCATCTCTAAGTACTATCTCATTAGGGAAGTAGTTTCAATATGTAAATTGGGGGCCTTAGGAATGACCCAGTTCTGTCCATAGCACTCTGTCCTAAATTATATTTCTGGCCACTTCATCGCCACTCCTCTCCTAGCCCAATTCACTATTGTTTCTACATGCATTTTGCTAAAGTCTCCTAACTTGTCCACCTGTTGCCTTCCTTCTGTATGACTCGTTTTTCACATAACAGCTAGCCTGAGTCTTTAACACTCTAGACCAGATCTAAACTTGGCTTAAAACCCTCAGTGGCTTCTCAGCAGTGTACTTCGTCGATCTGCCTGTTCTGCTCCCCACTCTGTCTCTGGTGAAGCCTCTCGCCTCCCCTGAGCCTCTGGCCTGTACCCCAGTTCTGTATGCGTAAATAAATAAATCTTAAAAAAAACAAAAAAACAAAAAAACCCTCAGTGGCTTCCAAACACCTTACTGTGACTTTCATGCCCAGCCTCCCATGAATTGCTATCCCTTTAATTTACTATCAATACATTCCAGTCACACTGGCCCTCTAGCTATTCCTTTAACTGGCCAAACCAGTACCTGCCTTAGGAACTTTTCAGTTGTTGCTGCTCTCTGTACCAGGAATTGTTTGGCCAAAGAAATTCACATAACTAACTCCTTTTTGTCAGAGTTCAGACCAGTTATCACTGTTCCAGCAGGGCCTTCTTTTGAGATTCATCTAAAGATCTAGAGCATTCCTGTTCCACTCTTATCTCTCTCCTATCTTATTTGTTGCTCTCTATACATCAGGGAGGCAGTATAGCACAGTGGGGAAGGAAATGAAATATGTAGGCAAAGTACTCTATACCATTACCAACTGTGTGACTTTGGTCAACTTACTTAACCTCTCTGTGCACTGGTTTCCTTATGTGTAAAATGGGATTGATGCCTGGCTTAACTGAATTAATACATATCAAGTATATAACACAAAATAAGTACTCAATATGTGTCATTTGTTATTATTAATTACCTTGTTTTTTTTTCCATAAAACTTACCATTATTTGAATTTAAGTTTGCTCATTTGTATGCTCATTGTCTACCTCTTCTCCCAGCTGAGATGTGAGGCTTGTGAGAGCAGAGAATTTATCTTGTTTTGTTTTCTCAATCTCTGGAACAGTGGCCAGCACACCACAAGCAGTTATTGAAAGGTTCGGCGCAGTAAGGAGGACGGAGAGAGATAGCGAGGCCAGTAAAACCAAAAGTAGGTTTATTTCTGTGCTGCCAGGTGAGGTTCACTGACCTCAGAGAGAGTTGAGGTCAGAGAAGTTGCACTGAGGGAAGGATAAGAGGGATAGGCCTAGGGAAAGAGGAGAAATGGCCAGATGGAAAATTTTGACAAGGAACTGGAACTTATTTTTCTGTCTGTGCTTTTGATAACAGGTGGTGACAAGTTAGAATCTATTGTTCCCAAATATCTGCTTCCGCCCAGGACAACTGCTCCTTCCCTATGCCTGTGTTTGGCTGGTGCCTTAACCTTACATTATAAAGTATTAGTTGTCTAAATGGACAAGGAGCAAATGTCAGAAAAGCCTTAGAGCACCTGGGGAGTATGGAGTCCAGCTTCACAGAGAGTATCCTGAAAGTTAAATGTTGGTGGTGGCAGACACTTTGCAAAACTAAGCACAAACCTCTTGCTTAGTCACTTTGAAAAAAGAAAAAGAAGCTTCATTTGGGCCCTCACAGAACCACGCTTTTCTACAGCGATTATGTCTTCCTCCCTGATTTTCTTCGCAGTCAGCATGTACATGACACAGAGAAGGTGTATGTTGCATAAACAGTCTTTAACAAGAGGTTGTAAGTCCTATAACAGCTGTGTAGTGTTTGCAGTTTACAAAGCAACCTGATAACATTGGTTTCTTCAATGGAGACAGTGCAATATTCTGTGTGGGTTATTTGGTAGGTGCTATGCCCTACAGCAGCATACTAGTAATCACTCATTCTGGAAGTAGCCAGGATCATACTGGAAAGGCCACATTTCAGAGATGGAGCTACAAATACTTTAGCCACCTTACTCTCCATGACATTGGATTTTTGTTAATTACCAGTGTCAATGTCAGAAATGGATTTCTATTAGCAAAATAAAAACATTTATTAATGATCATGATGACTTGAAGAGATGAGCTTTCAAGAATTCAAGGTGGGGGAATTGGCTAAAATATTTTAGACTCTCCACTCTGGAATAAAAAGGGTTTAAAAATTCAAGAGATTTTAGGAGATGCCATCTGAGGTTTCCTCCCTAGTAGTGCTTGCTTCACCACGTGTCTGGAAGATAATCTGGATTCCAGTGTTCATTATGCTGGTAGTGGAATCCTGCTTCAGCTGCACTGCACTCTCAATTTTCTGGTGAAAGGGGTGGTCAGAATGCCTAGAACTATACTCCCGACAGTAGTAGTCACTAGTCACTTGTGACTATGGCACAGTGAAATATGGCTAGTCCAGTTTGAAGAAAATACCTAATTTTGAAGGCAGTGTAAAACATGTAAAGTAATTCACTAATAGCGTTCATAATTAGTGGTTGCTTAAATGATGATTTCTTGGACATAATTGTGTTAAAATATTAACACCCTCTCATTCTCTTTGCTGGAATTTGAGTGCAGAAATTTTAATTTTACATGTGGCTTGCATTCTATTTCAGTAGGACAGTGTGTTGACCTAGGGCAGAAAGCTCTGCCTTCACCGAGCTTATAAAACAGATTAAATGCTATTTGTATCTGCCTCGTAATAAATAACCCATACATTTTTAAGTAAGGTGCAAAATTGTTCTGAAATTTGCTTTTATTTAATCTTGTTAAGAAATTGTCAGGTCTTTTATCCACCTTAAATCCTTTACCAGAAAAAGTCTGAAAGTTTTAGATGACCAGTGATTTAGGTCGGCTGTCAATGAGGAGGCTTAAGTAGTAACTGACAGCTATTACCTTCAGACAAAAGAGAGGTATAGTTTATTTTGTGTCATGAATTTTTATATTATGTATGTTCTCTTCATTATTAATATTAAGAGTCCCAGTTCTTTTTTTTTTTTTGGCTAAACTAAGTCACTCTACACGTTCCATATCCAGGATTAAACCAGAATCAACCACAAATGTTTTCAGCCTCAGCCGCCTTTCCACAGGATTTCGGCACACGCGACTCAGCCAATCAGGACTGCGAGGGCAAGTGACGTCACCTCCTACGCATCCTCTCCAATTTCCATGCGCCTTTCCACGCTCCGCCCCTTACAATCTGTTACAGGCGGCCGGCGACCATTTTAGAGTCGGGCGGAAATCATGTTTAAACAGCATGACTACAAGCCTAAAAATTTAAATTAAACAGACAGAAGTTCTCTATTCAAAGGCCTAGCGAGGAGTCTTCTTCACAGACCAACGAGGTCACTGGGAGCAGTGAGTGAAACGCGGGGCCGGCCTGGCGCCCACACTCAAAATGGCAGCGGCCTGACAGTCACCTGTGTGGCCGCTCTATCTCGGTTCCGGGTTCGTCTGCCTCAGTGGTGGCGCCGGAGGGGTAAAGGCTGGCATTCTGTTCGGTTTCCGGACCCGTCTCTATGGTTTCGGAGGGAGCGGACCCCAGAAGATTGTAGGTTTAGTGGCCACAGCCTCGCGGGGGAGGCAAGGGTGGTTGTGTCAACTGGGGGCGAAGAGGGGACCGGAGCCAAGACCTGGGCCGCCTCCCCCGCCACCCTCCCGCAGGTAACCTGGAGCCCTGCGCTGCGTCCTCGGTCTGCGGGCCTGGGCCGCGGGGGAAGGGAGCCGGGCTGGGCAGGGAGCGGAGACGGTGGGTGCGCGTCCCGCTCGCGGGTCCACGCTTGGTGCCTCGCGGGGACGAGCTCAGCCCGGTGCTGCTGCCGGTTGAGTTTGGCTCTCCGCCTCCACGCAGCCTCCCCGGCTTCTTGCTGGCGCCCTTCCTGTTGAGCTTCGCTGGCGGCCCCCACCCGGGCGGTCACTGGTGGCAGGAGCTGGTGAAGGCGCAGAGTGGGGGTGTAGCGGGCAGGTGCGGAAGGTGAGGGCCGGTGAAAGCAAGCACCACCCTTGGCCTCAGCGGCCGGAGGGTAGACCCTGCTTACCCGGGACCACTGCTTCTGGCTGTCAGGTCGGTGCCGGTGCAGGGCGGCTCGGCTCCAGCCCAGGAGCTGGGGTCGCACCCCCCTTTGGGGAGCTGCCTGCCTTCCAGAGGCCAGGCTGGCTCCTATCAACTTAGTGCTTTTGATTTAGAATAAAGACGAAACATTCCTCAGAAGATCATCTTTAGTATAATACCATGTGACTTTGGAATCACTTGCGCTGCCTTTTCTAAGGATTCTTTTAGCCAAAATCATACTTAATTCTCTTACTTCATAAAGCCTTCATATATTACTGATCAGCTAGCAGCGCTGACTCAGTAGAGTATATATACCTAAAACAGATTAAAGCAAAGAGCTGGGAATAATGTTAGCAGGTAACAGTGACAATCCGGCCTGGGTATCCTCAGGACTCCAAAGTAAACCACTGTCTTTGGAACTTTTAATATAAGAGAGCTAGGACCAAGATCATCCTGATTAACTGATGGGAAATGAAGGAAGAGAGTTCCCCCAGAAAGCTGAGTATACCACTTGCTTAGTGATCTAGACAAGAGCTTTCATAATCTACAGGTGGCTCAGAAACTTGATGTGCTTCCACGGAAGCAAAGGAATGGAGGAAGATAGATGTACACTTTTTTGGAGACCATCTTAATACATATTCAAGTCTGAAACTGTCGATTGAACATTTTACTATAGAGAATGACATGGTAATTTAGCAAAATACCCTTTTCTACCGTCTTGAGACTTTTGTTTCAAAACTTGAGTTGGTTTTCTGCATCCCTCCTCAGAACAAATGAGAGCATGTCAGAAGTTCACGCATTGTTTATCTCTTATAGTAAGATCATTGTAGCCAAGATATCCTCCTTAAGGCACTGTTTGTGTTAGTAGTTTTGTTAGAATGCAGTTATGTGAAGAAGCTCTTAAGATACAGTTGGTGTGAAGTAAAGAATCAAAAATTACTGCTTTTAAGATATTTTCAAATTGTAGTCAACAATTTACATCCATTTAGTTACCCTCACTGTTTTGCACTGAAAATAGGATAAAACCCTACAATTCTTAAGCACTATGCAGATGGTATCAACACACATGCTTTCTGAATACGTTTTCTCAAGTAATTTTTAATTTTTAAGTCTTAGCCCCAAAATACATACTAAGAAAAACTACCAGTTATAACCTCTTTTTAAAGTTTTTTTTTTAACTCCTAAAATGTTGGGTTGTAGTAGAATTCATATCCAAGACTAATAGGTGTTGTAAGGCCCAGTATCCCCACAAGGAAGCATTTTGCATTTTAGAGATGACCAAGTTAAGTTAAATGCCCATTGCTGTCCCCTGCTAACTTCCATTCATTCAGAGGGAGCATTCCTGAAGTTCGGTGACTGTCTCACCTCTTTTGAGGATTAATATTAAAACTAATGCAGCATGATTTTCTGACAGCAGAGTTTATATTTACTGTTACTTCCTCATTCTTAGTTTTGCCTTGGGGTGTGTTGATTTTGAAAAGTCATATGTGGCAAGATAAAGATAGAAGTTGAACTGCTGTTAGTTTAACACTTTAGAGAGAGAATTCTTTTTGTAGTTTTACTTAAGAGGACTTAGACAGAAATGGGGACTTAGTAGAAATAGATCTCTGATATGAAATAGCAAGTGGTTTCAAGGAAAACAGAGCCATCCCTTCAAGTTTACCCACAGGTACCGCAGGCTACCCTGATTGTAAGGGCGTCTGATCTTAAGGGAGTAGATTTGAAGCTGGGCTTCCTGAACCATTGGAGGTAGTAATGCGCCCTTATAAATATCCCAGTGCTGCTCTCCAGTGTTTGCTTTTCCTTCTGCTGCTGCCAGCTGGTTTCCTTCATGTCGCCAAATTTCTGCTTCTGCATCACTTTGGCTAGTTATATTCCTGGCTCTGCTTCATGATATCCTTTTACCTTTAGCTCTGCTGCTAATAGACCAAAACACCTCTTCATTCAGAAATCTGGAAACACAATCATTCACCAGTTAAGTCCTTCACCCAGGCTTTGGTCCTCAGGCTGACTGTGTGTAACTTGCCCTTTGGCCCTGGTCGGCACTAGACTCAGTAACTCTGCCCAAGAAGAGGAGCAACATCCAACTCTAATCTTGACTCTTCTGACTCAGCATGGAGGTTGGGGCAGTCTGGGTGAGCACCTCAACTTCTTTATAGAGCAGAGGCATTCAGAATAGTTGCTTTTCTCTATGGTTCTACACAAACAACTGATCTTATTTGTTGTCCAGGTAGAAAGGGGGATTATCGCATGTTATTGAAATAATAATTGGCATTTTAATACACTAAACTTGTCTCTCATCCTTAAATTGCAAAATGGTGGATTTGTTACAAAGCTGACTTAGTTCTCACCCTCAGAACATTGTTGGGTTTTGAAAAAACTCAGTTATAGATAACTTCAGCCCTAGTACACATTATGTTCCTTATACAAGGAAATATAAGGGCCTCTAGGCACTTTCAATGATCTGTTTTAGGTATGTGTTAAGTAACCTTATATATTCTGGTAACATAGAATGTTGACCTCACCAAAGTGGAGAAAAAATCTAAGAGGAAAATCTATATGTAATGTTTTTTTAGGTTTATATTCCTCCAAAGAATGCAGATTTTAAACTGAAAATTTTTAAAGCCTACACAGAATTTTTGACTTACTTAGAACTTGCAACCTGTCATGTTGTCAGCATTAGTAGGAACACTTCATTTTCTGTTTTTAAAGTTATGGTAAGGGAAGAATTGAAAAGTGCTACAAAAAATTTCAGAAAGTTTTTATAAACTTTGAGCCCAAATTGAAAAATAAGAAACTTCACATCAACAGTTGAGCTCTTGACTGTTTAGGGTAAATGTCACAATCTGGCTACTCCGAAGCACAATCCTGGTTGCAGTCTTGAGGCCCGTGTTACCTTGAGAGTGCATGTCCTCCCACAGCAGGGCCTGCCTTCACCCTACCACTCTCCCCCTTGCAAACATGTGAATTCGAGAAAATATATATCTGTTCTCAGTGCAGATATAAGTAGTACATGTGTGTTCCCTATCCTGACCCTCATAAAGCTCTATAAACACCTTCCCATGCTTTTCAAGTCTCTGTGTATGTATAAGTATATAAATATGGATTCTTTAAAACAACTTTATTGAGGTAT
>NW_004567125.1:15731052-15780446 GCF_000260355.1 Condylura cristata | reverse complement strand
TTTTTTTTTTATTGTAGTGTAGCTGGTCTTTTTCTAGAGTTTCATGTCTGGCTTTTTACTTTTATTTTTAGCATTTGAGAAGATACATTTAGGATTTTCTTACCCTGCATGACTTTGAAGTGAGAGTTCACCTTTATGTTTGTTATTTGCATTTCTTCAGTAAGTTGCCTTGTTTCCTTTCCCATTATTCTGGCCTGTCAGTGTTTAACTTGGTTCACGTGAACTCTCCACTTGTTGATATGTTTCTCATTCATTGTTACAAATATTCTCCAGTTTGTATTATTTTCTGTATAGTTGTGTTATTTTAGATATAGAAATTTCATCTATTTGAGTAGTCACATTTTACAGTATTTCAGAGTGAATGAGGGAGCATGAATGGCCTTGTTTATTTTAGATGACTTTTCAACTCTGAAAGTTGTAAGGGAAGGGAGAACAACTGCACGTGGCTATTCGGCTACGTGCATTTTCTCTGGAGCTGTTGCTAATTGACAGACATTTTTGGCAAATTGCTGAGCATTTACTGTTTTTATTTTCAAATGACCTGGTTTAAAGGGATTTCAGAAGCTAGTAGGCTTGAATGATGGTACCTGGAAATCTTGGGTCTCTCTTACTCATGGTACAGATAGGAACTTAATGTTTGAACATGTTTTCTGTTTTCTTTCAGTTCTGCTTGGCTTTGAGGAGCTGTGACCCTGTTTCACTGCATAAGGGATGGGATCAGAGAACAGCGCTTTGAAGAGCTACACACTGAAAGAGCCTCCATTCACCTTACCCTCTGGACTAGCTGTTTATCCTGCTGTGCTGCAAGATGGCAAATTTGCTTCTGTTTTTGTGTATAAAAGAGAAAACGAAGACAAGGTTAATAAAGCTGCCAAGGTATAGTAATAGGTGATCACTTAATAGTTTTTATTTTCTATTAAATATAAAATTAAGAAAGGGCAAACAGGTAGGTCATAAAAAATATAACTCATGTGCTCTAAAAACACGTCTTTTAGAATATAGCAGTCCTGATTGTGTGGAATGTCTCCAACTTGTATGCTATGGTCAGATACCCTAACTGTAGCCCAAAAGCTTTATATAAAACTCAGCTTTTTAATTTTTTAAGTAAGGAAAGTTACTTTAAATGGCTAGTATAAGATAAAGGAAGTTAATCTAGCTTAACAAAACTGTTTTAAGTATTGACAACACTTTAGGTATTGGTAGGAGACCTAGAAATAAAATATTTTAGGAACTTTCCTGTATTTTTCTTTCCTGTGGAGCTTGTATTCTGCTTGGGAAATGCTTTATGGTTCTTTCTGATTGTGACATTTTTATTTGGTTCCTGTCATTCTTAGCCCCTTCTTTTTTCTTTTTTTCTTGCAGTGAATCAATTTTTCTACTTTGTCAGCTCTTTAAAAGCTATTTCCTTTATGCCCATAATGAAAACCTAGTTTTCTTAGCAGGTTTCTGAACATCATAACATCATCCACTTAGCACAACTTCAGAAGTGCTCCCTACCGTCAGGTACAGTAGGACTGCCCAGCTTCACACTTCACTCTCATTCTTCTCTGCTGCTGTTATAACCACTCCGCCTCCACACCCAAACAATACATCTGCTGAAGCCACTTGTCTGACTGTCAGGTCTGTGTTCATCCTGCTGTTGACTACCCCCACTTGGGTATTCGACCAGCATCTCAAGTGCAAGCTTTCTAATCTAGAATTCAGTATCCGTTTCCTTTTTTGCATTCTATTCCTAGTTTAACTTGCAGACAGTGTGTTTTTAAAGATTGAATGTAAATGTAGAATGCAAATCCCCTTGACTTGTGTCTTAGGGGGATAGGGAGAAATATTTCTCCCTGAACATTATTTGCTCTCTTGTTTAGGACTTTTGGTTATTCTGTTATGTTTCTTTAAAAGAGAAATTATAATATTTTGCCTATCTAAAAAAAAATGCAAGTGAATTTGAGCCAGTATGCTGTGTATGTGGTTCTCAAATTGAAACAGCAAATCAGAGGCAGCCTGGTTAGAAGTTATGTGTCTAAAGTCTGCTTGAATTCATTCTCTAGATAACTGAGTCATGACTGATTCTGAAAAGTGGGAATAATTTATATTAAACACTAGATGTTCACACTTAGCATAGAGAAGTATAAATATTGACAAATTTCCAGTACTACTCATGTTTAGTAACAGAGGTCCACATTTGAAATAACTCTTTCCAAGACCAGTCACTTGATTCTGTGAATGGATGTAAGAGTGCAGTAGCTTTCAATGATCTTTCAGGCACTCGTATATAGTTCCTTTCTCTACTTATCGCTTCAGTTTGATGTTCCTTGAGAAATATCCTACTTGCACTTAGTAAATGCATCTTGTTGATGTCTGTTTTTTGAATAGCAGAAGTTGCTCTTTCTGTTTGATTCCTAACTGCTAATCACTTCTGAGAATTGCTGCATAACTTTTGCATAGCATGAAGTAAGCTAAAAAGGAATGACAAGTATGGTTCTTGCTAAGTGGCTCTTCTGCAATGAGGAGGTCCCCCCACCTCCCTTTAAACAAACAAGGAGTCACTTGGGTCCAAGCATTTCACTGGGCATATAGAGTTAGAAAATATGCAGAAGTAAAAATGACTTTTGTTAGGTCATGTAGAAATTTATTCACTGCATTTCCAGGTCAGCACTAAACCAGGCAACTTTCCTTCCTACTCACTGGTCTGACCTGTTGTTCCTTGGAAGATATTTTATTTACCTTTGATTTCCTCATGATGATTACAGTATGCTTACATGTGGTTTTCTTTGATTTCTCCTTGTCGGTGTTCGTGGAACTTAAATATGCAAAATTAAGTATTTGGCCAGTTTGATAATATTTTACCTATTACATTTTTATGTCCTAATTCTTTTCTTCTCTCTGTGGGGTTGTAATTTATAGACGTTAGCCTTTTTGTTATTGTCACACAGGCTCCTGAAGCTCTGACCAAATTTTTAAAAATGCCTTTTTTCTTTGTTCCTAACTTGGATAATAAGACTTGCTGACTCTTATCCTGTCATCTCGTTTTGCTAATTGTCATTTATAAAATTTTTTATATAGTTTAGTTCCTTTGTGTAATGTTCATTACACTGCTGGGAACTCCTTTCTGTCCACTTACTTATAACTATTTTCCTTTATCTCTAGGACAGATGGTTAAAATAACTGATTAAAATCGATCATCCTAACACCTGGGCCATCTTGGGGTTAATATTGGTGGATTGTGTTTACATTTCACAATGATTTGTTGAGTAATTTGTATTACATTCTGGATATTGTAAATGTAATGTTGCATAAAGCTTGGCTCTGCTATAGCCCTCTGGAGAATTGGAAGTTTTTGATTTTTAATTACTCTCCTCCCACCTTCCTATATATGGCAATCAAGCGTCATTTTATTTCTCAAAACTTTGCTTTTTTTATTTGGGTCTGTCCAGTCATGCTTGGTTCAGGGTCAGACTGAGACTCTGGTGGGTGTGCACCTAACCCGGGCATTTCCCTCATAGTCTGTTCTGCTTTGTTTTCCTTCTATGATTCTTCTGGCCAGAAACATGGCAAGGTTTCTCTCAGAGTTTGAGCTTCCCTTGACACACTGCAGGGCCTGTCCTCGGGGCACAGCTGTGGGAAAAATAAAACATATGAACAGAAAATAGGAAACTTAGCTCCATGGCCTTTCTTCTCCAAGTTTTGATTCCCTCCCAGAATCTGGGTGCTTTTGTTTTCTTTTTAGCTTTGTCAATAGTTGTTTTCAGCACTTTGGTCAGAATTCATGGACGTAATCATTGGGAAGTCTGGGCTTTTAGGGGCTTCACATATGTGTAATGCTAGAGTTATTTGAATGTTGGTTAAGTGGATAATGTCAGAAAAAGCCATAGGTTCTCCTTTGCCTGATTTGAAATTTGGGGGTGGGTAGCTTGAAAGTAGGGAGCTGGAAAGGCCCTTGAATGCAAGTACACATTTTCTGACTTTTGTCATGATGTGTATAATATAGAAAACTATAAACTGGTTTTGAGTCATGAACTTCATCAACTCTTCCATTTGTATTTTTATTAAAGCACTTGAAGACACTTCGTCACCCTTGCTTGCTAAGGTTTTTATCTTGCACTGTGGAAGCAGATGGCATTCATCTTGTCACTGAACGAGTGCAGCCTCTGGAAGTGGTTATGGAAACTTTATCTTCTGCAGAACTCTGTGCTGGGATCTACGACATACTGTTAGCGCTCATCTTCCTTCATGACAGAGTAAGTATCCTGGACATGGTCTGCCTCGCAGACTTCATTATAAACCAGGGCTCCATGCATGTGGTAGCGCTTATGGTGTGTAAGTTAGTGTTCTTACTAGAAAGCTTCTTAGGGAATGTGGGGGTCCTTTGTGGCACAGGGGTTAAGTCCCAGCACTATCAAGCTATCGCCAGCCACTGTAGCATGAATTCAATTCATGACACAGACCAGGGAAATAACCCACATGGCACAGCAGACCTTTCCTGTTTCTCCCACTGCTCCCCTCAGGGTGTATTTCAGTACATCAGCCTGTTCTTTACCCCACTATGTCCCTGGTGAATCCTCTCACCCCCTGCATCTCTGGCCTGTACCCCAGTTCTTGTATGCATAATAAATAAAAATCTTAAAAAAAAAGAAAAGAAGAGGCCCTCTCTGGTGGCGCAGTGGGTTGGACACAGCACTGAGAGGCTAGAGCCACTCCAGCGTGGATCCCACCCCTGAGGTGACCCACATGGCACAGCAGACGGCTCCTGGCCTGCCTGCGGCTCCCCTCAGCAGTGTACTTCGTCAGTTGGCCTGTTCTGCTCCCCACTCTGTCTCTGGTGGATCCTCTCGTCGCCCTTGCACCTCTGGCCTGTACCCCAGTTCTGTATGCATAAGTGAATAATTCTTTAAGAAAAAAAAAATGGAAGAAAAGAAAGCTTCCTGAGAGAAAATAGTTCATCTGAAGGTATGAGAGATGCTAAGACACCTGACCCCTGAGCAGTTCTTTATAAAACTTAATTTCAGTTTACTATCATTTCCCTCTGTGTGGACAAACAAGCCTTTACCTAAAAATAGCTGTAGCTGATATTTGTTATTAAGACAGGATGAAAAGCTTGACATGAATGCTGCTACAAATTTAACTATTTGTTTTCAGCTACTTTGATCCATTTGAAATTTTGTGGCAGAAATAACCATTTCTTAGAAAGAGGCAGCATTTGCACATGTCCCCTGCCATTTGAGTAGGAAGTGGCAGTGAGAGGTGCCCTTAAAGGTACCATTTGCTACTAGAGGGTAATGTGGCACAGATATTCACTTCTGGTCTGTTCATTGTCTGTTCATGAAGCTCCTGTTTCTTTTTTTTTTTTTTTTTTTTTTTTAATTTTTTTTAGATTTATTTATTTGTGCATACAGAACTGGGGTACAGGCCAGAGGCTCAGGGGTGGCGAGAGGCTTCACCAGAGACAGAGTGGGGAGCAGAACAGGCAGATCGATGAAGTACACTGCTGAGGGGAGCAGCGGGCGGGTCAGGAGAGGTCTGCCATGCCATGTGGTCACCTCCGGGGCAGGCGGGAATCGAACTCATGCGCAAGCGGCTTTAGATTCTCAGTGCTGTGCTTTAACCCGCTGCGCCACCAGGGAGGGCCAGCTCCTGTTTCTTAATAGAATTTACTTTCTGAAGTATTAAGACCTTGGCAGTTCCCCAAGATTAAAAAACACCAGTTGTAAGTTAATGGTACTTGCATTTGATTCATCTTAATGTTTGTTATTTTTTTTCCTATAAGTGGAAGACAGACTCCAAAAATCACTTTGGAATTATTGTGTCTTAAAAGCATGCTTAAGATTCACATATCAGTAATTCATGCTTTACTAAAGAGGAATATTTTCCTTGTTGGAGAATGTTCTTGGTAGAAAGTTTGAATAGTATGAGACCACAGACAAGGAATAGCAAGTCCTCTCCTCTCCTTGAATCCAGTGCCCAGTTCTCTAGAGGGGCTGTGGGGGTGATCATGGGTTACTCTAAGCATCTCAGTATTTGGGCAAAGTGATTATCTGAATGCTTATTTTCCTTTCTCTTTTCTCAAATGGAAACATGCTATTCTAAAACATCTTTTAAAATATATGTACACGTATATGTGTATGTATATATACATAGGAATATTTTATATAAAAATACTTATTTGACCTAGTGGGTAGAATGTTTTTATCTACTGGGGAACTTTCTGGTTTGGGGGTGAAAAAAAAAGCTTATATTCTTTAACCCTGTTCTCTTTTTCTTCCTTTCATGTGACCCACTATTTTTGACTGTAGTTTTTTTTTTTTTTTACAGTTTTAAGATGGGTTCTTTTGTGGTCTGTGCTATATTTCTGGTGACCCTCATTGCATTTTCCTCTTCAGGCAATTTTAAAAGCCTACTGATGTGATTTCAGGTGAAGTAGGTTCTCGGCAGAATGTAGGTGAAAAAAAATTTAAAGGAGGAAATTAATAAAATACTTTATGTGGGAGTACAGATGAATTTTTACCTTTAAAGGCATTAGAACCAAGTAGTATAGGTTTCAAAGACATGTAAATTCATATTTAAGGATGCCTGTAGAACAGGAAATGTACAGATCTGTGTAGGGGTTTAATGTCTTGAATCTGCCTGACCAGCACAGAGAGATGATAAAAGCCTTCCTTCCCCATTGCTTTGTTCACTTCTCTATCCTCGTTCAGTTTGGCCTTCCTTAAAGTCATGATTCTGCTTGCCATTATCTTTTATTTTTTGGTGATTAGCATTTAATTTTTTAAAACTTCTATTCCAAAAATCTGAGCAGAAGACGTCCTGTTCTTCCTTTCCAGGGGCACCTCACGCACAACAATGTCTGCTTGTCTTCTGTGTTTGTGAGTGAGGATGGGCATTGGAAACTGGGAGGCATGGACACAGTCTGCAGTGTTCCTCAGGCCACCCCTGAGGTAAGGTCCCCTTCAGTCTCTGATTCTCTGGGTCTGTGGCTTTCCTGCCAGTGTTAGGGTAGATCTTGGATTTGGAGCTTTGATTGATCTTTTGTCAGTGCTTAGATTCACAGAGTTGAGAACCTGGAATTTTCTTCTTCAAAGGAGCACTATATATTATTTGTCTCTTTCTCATTTGATAAATGAGGAATCTGAGATGGAAAGAGGTAAAATGAACTGTTCAAATATTTTAATAAAATTTTCCTCCTTTCTCACCCTGTAGTGCCCTGCACTTAGCTTAGGCTACTTCCTGCTTAATACTGAAGTTACCTGACTCCTTACCAGTGATATGCCACTAGATGGTTCCTGACACATAGTAGGAACTCAAGAAATGTCCCCTGGATGCTTTTCCAAGTCTCCCAAAGTAATGCATTATGTTCTGGTGACTGGAACTGGGACCTGTGCATCCTAATTCCTCCTCATGAGCCGTTTGCTACTGCCTGTGGCACTTGTTATAATTTGTCTGACAATGACCTGCATGTTTCCCTTCTAGTTTGATGAGCCTTTCTAGTCTCTGTTTTATCTCACCATTTTACATTTTGCCAGTAGACTTTTGAAAAAACATCCTTACCATAACCTCCTGATGGGACAGTGGCTCCTCTTCTTGGCTGGGCCTTATTACCCCTGTTTTCTCTGTGTAGCTTTCTCCCTTGGGCCTCTCTACTGTGCACCTTCATGGTCTCTTGTTCAGTTTAAATGCTCCTTCGATGAGACACTTTTCTGGTTCTTTCTGTTCCTGCTACTCACATTTGTCTCAGAATTCATCTTTACATCCAGTTAATGTAATGCCAGGATACCATTTTCTCTGGGATCTGTTCCTAAGTTCCAAGCACACAAAGCCCTTCCCCGCCCCTCCCCACCCCCATCAGCTTTGCCTACACTCAAGTTCTTGAGCTCTGCTCTGGCCCCATCTTGTGCCAAGGGGCTCAGGTGTTGACACATATGCTGCCTCCCTCGGTCTTTGTTCATTGCAGTCTGTCCCTGGGATGCCTTTCTCCCCTGGGCTCCTGAAAATGTAAGGTCAAGTTGGAGTCTAACTCAGTCTCCTCCTTGGGAATTTCCCCTGCTACTCCTGCCCCCCAACAAAATGAGTCACACCTGTGATTTTTGGACATGGCACATGCGGGTAACATACTCAGGTTGTGTTCTAGGTTGTGAGCACCTGGCAGAGGCCTGGATTCGCCCATTCATTTTGTATTACTAGGGTTTTAAATGGTATTGGGTGGGACAGATAAAATAAGTTCTTCAAAATAACCTCTGAATCCATGAGTAAATGTATTTATGTTTGGTGACTTTTTTCTCTGCAAGGTTCTCAACTTTTATAATTTATATGGTCTTAAAGTTGATTTGATTGGTAAGAAAGTTGATAGCTTTCTTCTGTGCTAAAAAGCCTTCATCACTATCTACACAGGATGAGGAAGTATTCCTAATTTCCATAAGAAAAATAAGATGCAAAGATGCTTCTGGACAGCAGAGGGTGTCTGTTAAGCCAGCTACAGGGGAAGAAGAGGGACTAATATAACTTTTTGCCAAGATTTGTGCTGTGCCAGACATTGAACTTGCAACTTCTAATTAAGAATATTTTAATTTTGTGTATTTAATGTGTGGTCTTGGTTTGAAGGTTTCATTCTGCTGCTGTTTCCCTTGCTTATTACTTTGTAACTTGGTATACGAGTTTGCTTCACCAATCACATGTATGAATTATTGCCTACATTTATGTCTCTGTCTAGTTTCTGAGGAGTATTCAGTCAGTAAGAGATCCAGCATCTATTCCGCCTGAAGAAATGGTAAGATGATATACTGCAGATGTTACAAAAGCTTCTTTATGTAACCGTATATAAAACTTAAAAAAAAAAAAAGACTGCTTTCCTCTACCCACCTGCTTGCTAAGTTATAGATGCCTTACAATGCCTCTGGCCTTCTTCTGAAATTAATATTACCACAAAAGAAGGGAGCACATTTCTTGACACTAAACTCACATTTTTAGTTGTACAGATAGCTATGATATACAGACAAAATGAAATGGGCTATTGCTTCCTGGGAATTTCACATTAAGTGTTAGAAGTGTGAGATGGAGAAGGAGCATCCTTGTCCTTCCCTGTGCTGCCCCTCAAGCCTTCATCTGCTTGGTTACCCATAGTTAGGTTCCAGAATGTGAAAAAGAACAATTATTGATGTTTTGGTGCTGGTGGAGAAAGATTAGATTGATCAGTAAGTTCAAAAACAGTTGCTTCCTCTGAATTTATTCTTACAAGCACTGTAAGTAAGCATTGATCCCCAAATTCATATTTAGAGGAAATAAAAGCCCAACTATAAACTTAGGTATGGATCTAAGACTTGAAATAGCTCAGGTTTATCTGAATCAGTACTGTGATTGTATGCTAGTTTTTTAAAATTGATTTGTGGGTGTTAAATTAATGTAATATTAATTTAACATTTTGGGGAAGAGGGAATAAAATGGAAACTATCCTTGGGCACCTCAGGAATGATAGTAATAAAGCTAAGTATTGCTTTATGAGCTTTGATTTCCATTATGTGTATATAGTGTTATAGTAATAACAATGAATTTGTTATGACAATGAATCTGGCTTGCAGTAAAAAATATTTTTGAAAGCCACTGACCAGCATTTTCTTTTTGCTTTATTTAATATTTAGAAATCCTTGATGAATTCCACTCACTAATAGGTTTAAGACTATAAATTATTGTGTGATATTTTATGGTTAGTTTTGGGCATAATAAGTGCAAAAATGGGAGAACTGTTTCAGAGAAGAATAGAAAAATTGTATAAGGAAGATCCTCTCATTTTAATGGTCTTTACTGCTTTTAGTCTCCAGAATTTACAACTCTGCCAGAGTCTCATGGACATGCCCGGGATGCCTATTCATTTGGGACATTGGTGGAAAGTTTGCTCACAGTTTTAAATGAACAGGGTGAGTTAGAATTATACTACTATATCCACAGAATAAATGAAAAACCACCCAGGGCCTGTTCAAAGGACTTTAGTCTAATCACCGATAGAACCTATTGGCAACTAACTTATTGAGGGCAGACTTTACAGTAGTGAGGAGAGAAACTTTGGGTTTCTTTAGTTTACATCTTTAAAGAATTTTAAATAGGAAGCACTCAGAACCATATTTGTCAGCAGCATGTGTTGCAGTCAAACTCATTGGGATTGGTGGTTCTGGTCCAGATATTTCAATATTGAGCCAGCCAATGAGTAAGTGAATGCTGCTATTGATTTATATGTAGTAATCTGAAGAAGAGATGAAAAAATTTTTCATTCCTAAATCAAATTTAACATTGCTTGATCTTTATTCTTTGTTTTTTTTCTTCTTAATGTAATTTACTATTACATTTTTCTTTCATTGCTCCTTAAGCCCAGACTTCCGAACACATTGCTTTCTTCTTTATTCTGACATCTCTATGGCATGCGTGGCAGCCTGCCTCACCCTCCTGGAACCACTCCAGACCCCCAGTTGTCCCCAGTACCAGATGCAGGGTGCCTGTCATACTTAGCCCTTCACTGGCCTGTATCTTGGCATTTCTGAAGCTTATGAAGTCCTAATGTAGTTCCTTTGCCAGGTTTATGCAGATTCTGAAGTTATAAGCTCCCTTTTGTGGTCAGCTCTAAATACTTAAGGATTAAACCTAAGGGCCCTAAGACATCCCTTGTGAGAAATAAACTCACTTCTCTCTACCATGTCTAGTATGGTGGCTGTTCATCCTTAGGAGGATCAAAAAAGCAGTCACTCAAATAACTGTTCTGTTGGTGACATGTGTTGGTTGAAAAGGCCCTCACACCTGCCACTTGTTACCCCCATTAGACCTGAGCTGAGTTAACACTGACAGGAAATGAGGGGACAGAAGGGGAGTTGCTGGGGGTGGGGCTGGAGGTGTTAGGACAATTTTCTACACCTGCTGAGGAGTTTGACTTCAGGCAAGCAGGATGCTGTTCAGCAACAGCCAGGGCTCTGTTTGTTTGGGCTTTTACAGGTTGGTTTTTGCTCTCGTCAGTCTCCAGCTATAGAGGTCCTGAAAAGAGGGAGAAGGCATTGGAAACTAACTGTAGCTCTGGATTTCAGTTTCAGCGGATGTTCTTTCCAGTTTTCAACAGACCTTGCACTCAACTTTGCTGAATCCCATTCCAAAATGTCGGCCAGCGCTCTGCACCTTACTGTCCCATGACTTCTTCAGGTGAGGGCCCTAGTGTGACGCTGGCTGCTTCCTGTCGCCTCTACCTGCTCCCTCCTCTGCCAGTGGTGGGGTATGGAGACCAAAAGGTGCCATTCCCTTTGTTGTCTCCGTGGTTGTTAATTTTTAGAAGAGACTGCGTTATGTCCACAAGAGACAGTGGAAGGAGAAGTAGTAAATTGGGTTTTTGTAATGAACAGATGGGAAGTTAACAGAAATCTTCCACTGTCCTGAAGGGTAAGGTCTACAAATGGCTGTAATTTAGAGTTTCACATTGTGAAGAAACTGGGCTATGTCCTTTGTTTAAAGTTGTAACACAGCCTCTCTTTCCTACTGCCACTGTCTTACTGATTTGAGTTCGTTACTGATTTTTTCTTGTTGGAGTGAAATGAGCCTGTATTCTCTTTAAGCAGAAGTTTGTTTGCTTTGTTCAGTCAAAGGGAAGGAAGAGCAAAAAAGTGGCACTAGAGGGAGGGCATAGTTTAACGGTTGCTTCACTGGGTAATGTTTTTCAGCCCCTTGCATAGGTTCATTCTACATTCATGACTTTATTAAGCAAGGTCAGTATTATGTCAGTTCCAAACTAAAATTCCTATATGTCTTAAATTGAAGAACATGGGAAAAGCCAAAGTAAAGGAAAAGTTAATACTTAACTATCCCTGGAGGGGAAAGTATCTTTAAGGATGGTGGGCACTATGGGGTGAGGGTGGGGTGAGCGTATTATTAAACAAGGAGAGGGCATAGTTTTACATTATGCCATTTATGTTTCAAAGAAGCTGTTGTAAACAAGTCTTAGTCTTAACCAAAGTATTTTCATGTCCTTTTGGGTGACTTGTCATAGTAATTTATATACCATGATACAGTATGTACAAAGACTAATCCTGTGTAGTAAGTAGATTCTGTCATCACTGGTGTGTTGAAAATTATTTTTTTAAATTGTATTTTAAATAGAAAGGGGAGAGGAAAGCCAAAGAACACAACAATTCCCCCTTCCCAAAATCTCCACGAGGAGAAAACCGAGTCTTGGGCAGCAGAAGAGCCAGGGCTGAGTCTCTTGCTGAGGAGCTAAGCCAGTTTGATTAGGTCTGAGTTAAGACATTTGTGCTCGTTCTTCTCCTGAGCCAGAGGGCAGCAGGTGTAGGTGTGGCATGGGTGTTGCTGTGCTGACTGGGGCGTCTGGGCCGAAGTGGATGGTGGGGCAGACTGTGAGCACCTAGCAGCAGAGCTGCTCCCATGCCATTGGTGGCCCTGCAGGAAACTGGCCCCTCCTTCACCCTCTTCCCTACCTCACTGGAAAAAGGAACTTATCACAGGAGAGAGGAGATACTAGTGACAAGGAATTGTATGAGAGCTTTCTGCCCCCAACCATCTTTAATTTTTAATTTCACTAAAGGAAACTTGAGAGCTAACATCCATTTTGTAATGGTAATATCATTTATTCAGTGTATTTATTTATTTAAAAATTTATTTTGTCAGATTTTGAACAGTATTTAATTTCTACCCTCAGAAGGGGCCCCCATAGTTCTTCCACTACCATACCACCTGTGATCCACCTCAGTCGTCTCTGGTGCTCTTCCTTCCCATTTTGACCTCTCTCTCGCCTCTGCTGTATGCTTGAATCTATGGTCAATTTGCAAGTTTTATTTTTTACTGCCCTTTTGTTAGGTTCCTCTATATTCTGCATGTAAGTAAAATCAAATGGTATTTATCTTTATCCTTCCGACTGATTTTGCTTAACATATTCTCTTCTACCTCCATCCATGTTGCTGCAGATGGCTTGAGTTTGTTTCATTTTTTCATTGCTGAATAATCCACTGTGTGAATATACTACATCTTCCTGATCCATTCATGTGTTTGAGGGTCATTTGGGTTATTTCCAGGTTTTACCTATTGTAAATGATGGTGTAATAAACACAAGAGGTGAGAGGTGAAGGTATCCTTTTGCCTAGTACCATTGTTTTTTTTTTTTTTTACATTTTATAATTAAAAAAAATTTTTTTTACATCATTTTGTGCATTTTTTCATCTCAGTTGTAATCCCCATGGACTTCCCATCACCAAATCATCCTCTGCCATAACCATAGTCCAGTGCATTTCCCTCCCCCCACTGTTTCTGATCCCCTTCCACACTCCACCCCCATAAAATGTGTCTGGTATATACTGGTCCATTATACTCCTGCTGTGAGTGAAACCATCCAGTATTTTTCCTTTTCTTTCTGGCTTATTTCACTGAGCATGATCTTGTCCAGCTCCATCCATGTTACTGCAAAAGACATGTTTATTTATTTATTTATTTTTTTGGTTGCTGAGTAATATATGTACCACTTCTTTTTAAACCAGTCATCCACTTTTGGGCATTTGGGATGTTTCCGTGTCTGTCCAATTGTAAATAAGGCAGCAGTAAACATGGGAGTGGAGGTATCTTTTTGAGTCAGTGTTTTTGTGTCTTTTGGGTAGATACCTGTGAGTGGGATTGCTGGGTCATATGGAAGCTCCATGTTTAGCAGTGTGAGGAACCTCCAAATGGTTTTCCATTGTGGTTGTACTAGTTTGCATTCCCACCAGCAATGCAGGAGAGTTCTTTTTTCTCCACACCCTTGCCAACATTGTTGTTGTTGGTTGTTTGAAGATGTGCCACTCACTGGGGTGAGGTGGTATCTCATTGTGGTTTTAATTTGCATCTCCCTTATTACAAGTGATATTGAACATTTTTCATATGCTTGTTGGCCATCTGTATTTCCTCTTTGAAGTAGTGTCTTTTTAGCTCTCCTGCCCATTTTTTGATGGGGTTGTTTACTTCATTTTTGTTGAGTTTCATTAGTTCTTTATATATCTTTGTGATCAGTCCTTTATCACTCATTTTGTGTAAGAAAAATTTTTCCCAATCAGTGGGATGCCTGTCTTTTGTAATGTCTCTTTTGCTGTACAGAAGCTCTTTAACTTGATGTAGTTCCATCTGTTTATCCTTGCCTCCACTATCGTTACATTGGGTGCTCTATCTTTAAAGATGTCGCTGAAGTATATGTCATGTAGTGTTTGGTCCATCTTTGCTTCCAGGTATTTTATGGTTTCTGTTCTTTTGTGTAGGTCTTTAATCCACTTCGAGTTGATTTTTGTGTATGGTGTGAAGTAGTAATCTAGTTTCATTTTTTTGCATGTAGCTTCCCAGTTTTCCTAGCACCATTTGCTGAACAAGCTTTCTTAGTTCCATTGTATCTTCTTTGCTCCTTTGTCAGAGATTAGCTGTCCATAAACTTGTGGGTTTATATCTGGGTTTTCTATTCGAATCCACTGGTCTGTATGTCTGTTCTTGTTCCAGTACCATGTGGTTTTGATTATTATGGCTTTGTAGTATAGCTTGAAGTTTGGGATTGTAATGCCTCCATTCTCTTTCTTCTTAGTCATGAGAGTTTTGGCTATTCAAGGTCTTTTGTTATTCTATATGTATCTCATCAATATTTTTTCTATTTCTTTGAAGACTGTCATTGAGACTTTTATAGGGATGGCGTTAAATCTGTGTATCCCAGTACCATTTTTTAAAGAGGCTTTCCTTGTTCCAATGTATATTCTTAGAGAAGAGTGTTCTTTTTTTCTTTTTTTGAGTTATTTATTCATACAGAACTGGGGTACAGGCCAGAGGTGCAGGGGCAGTGAGAGGATTCACCAGAGACAGAGTGGGGAGCAGAACAGGCCAACTGACTAAGTACACTGCTGAGGGGAGCAGCAGGCGGGTCAGGAGAGGTCTGCCATGCCATGTGGATCACCTTCAGGGCTGGGGATCGAACTCATGCTGAAGTGGCTTTAGCTTCTTAGTGCTATGCTTTAACCTGCTGTGCCACCAGGGAGTGCCCTCTTTTAACAAAGTTTTATAATTTTCCTTATATAGGTATCTCACCTCTGTTAGGTTTTTTTCCCAGGTATTGTTTGCAATATTGGCAGGCAGGTGACTGGTTTTTGTGTATTGATATTGAAACCTGCTACTTAACTAAACTGGTTTATTGTTTTAGTTTTTCTGTGGATTTTTTAGGATTCGCTGTATATATATTCTATCATCTGTAAATAATGATGGTTTTACTTCTTTCCTAATTTGGATTCTTTTTATGTCATTATCTTGTATAATTACTCTAGCTCAGACTTCCCAGTATCCTATCAATGAGCTGTGGTGGAAGTGAACAGCCTTGGCTCGTTTTAGTTTTTCACTATTGAGAATGATGCTAGCTGTGGGTTTGTCATATATGGCTTTTATTATGTAAAGTAAGTTCCTTATTCCAAATTTTCAAGGGCCTTCATCATAAATGTATGTTGAACTTGATCAAATGCTTTCTTGGCATCTATTAATAAGATCACATTTTTATTTTTGTTGTGATGAATTATGTTAATTGATTCTGGGATGCTGAACCATCCTTATGTCCTTGGAATAAATCCCACATAGTCATGGAGTGTGACCCTTTTAATGCATCGTTGGACTCAGTTTGCTAAAACATTAGTAAAATTTTTAGCATTCATGTTCATTAGGGAGATTGGTATGTAGTTTTCTTTTTGTGTTGTTGTTTGGTTTTGGTATCAGTGTGATGTTGGTTTCTTAAAATGTATTTGATAGTATTCCTTCTTTAACTTATTTTTAAAGTTTTTTTTGCAGGGTAGGCATTAGTTCATCCTTGTCTGGAACTTACTTGTGAAACCATCTGGTCCTGGATTTGTTTTTTTTGTTTGCTTGTTTTTTTTTTTGGGGGGGGGAGGGTTTTGATTACTGTTTCAACTTCCTTGCCTGTAGTTGGGTTTCATGTTTTCTATTTCTTTATTCAGTATTGGGTGACTGGTGACTATAATTATAGGAGCTTGTCCATCTCATCTATGATTGTTGAACTTGTTTGTATGTTTATAACAACCTAATTATCATTTGGATTTCTGCTGTGTCTGTTGTAATTTCTCATACATTTCATTTATGAGTCTATTTGAGTTTTCTCCCTCTTTTTTAATAAGCCTGGAGGTTATCTACTTAATTTTTTCTAAGAACCAGCTTTTGGTTTCGTTGAGCTTTTGGATTCTTTTTTAATGTATATTTCATTTATTTCTGCTTTAATTTTTATTTCCTTCTATTGTTCCCCCCCCTTTGTTCTTTAAGATGGGACATTAAATTGTTTCTTTGGATACATTCTTGTCTGTTAATGTGGACCTGTATTGCTATGTACTTCTCCCCTCTTCATACTACTCTTGCTGTGTCACATTCATTCTGGATGTCTCAAGGTATTTTTTTATTTCTTTGATTAATTAACTTAACGGTCTCTCAGACTGTTATTCAGTCTTCAAGTAATGGGAGCTCTCCTTTGCTTTTTTTTGTAGTTATGGGGGGTGTACTTCTCCATGCAGCTAAGGGCTAGTAGAAAGCTAGGTCCTACAAGACCACAACTGGGGCTCCTGCTTGCTCCTGAAGAGTTGATAGCTAAGCCTGGAGTCAAGGGTGCTTACCAGGGGGTTGCTGAGGGACCCTGATGTGTAGAGCAAGGTTGTGTGAGGCCCAGGCTAGGGCACCTGTCCACTGGGAGGCAGTGATGCTTAAGTGCTGGTGGGGTGCACTTCTCAGTAAAGCTGGAGGCCTAAGGTGAAAATCTGTGTCCTGAAAACCCCCAATTTGGACTTTTGTCTGGTCCCGAGGAGCTGGTGGCTGCTATAGAGTCAGGGGTGCTTACTGTGTGGTTGCTAATACAGCGTAATTCACTGCGAAGCCCAGGCTGGGATACCAGTCTGTTGGGAGGCTCCAAGTTTATTTTATTTAACCATATGCTATTACAATAAATAGTTTGGATGATGATTAAAACCACCACGTGTGTTAGCAAGTTTATGCATATGTTTGAGATCTTCACAGATCTCTGGTAATCTTAAAATAGTAATTCTCTGTAATTTTTTCCATATTTTCTAATGTGCCTGTTAACTTATGGAGCCTTCTCACCGGCATAGGGGAATGCTGCTTTGCTGAAGATGATAGCATGTCTGGGGACACTACAGCTTCCATATTTAATATACCTTTTCTAATCTGTTGTCCTGTGTTTTTTTTGTTTTTGTTTTTGTTCTTGACCTTTTTGGCATTTAGGAATGATTTTCTAGAAGTGGTGAATTTCTTGAAAAGTTTAACATTGAAGAGTGAAGAGGAAAAAACTGAATTCTTCAAGTAAGTTCAGAAAGTTAGCACTGCACCTTAAAATTCAGTGAACTGGATTAAGTCTATGTAACAACTTCAGGTACTTGGGTAAGACATTTGGTTTCTCTAATCAAGTTTATTAAGCATTTCTTAAATGTCAGGCTCGCCACTAAATCCTGGGATAGACAGTTCTGCTAAGGCAAAAATACAGATTGAAAATGATAGTCTCTATCATTATTGGGTGCTGGGGCACCTAAGAACACAGGAAGGGTGGAGGCTAAGTAAGAGGCCCTCAAATTCTTGGTGCTGGGAAATGAGATGGGAGTGGGAACAGATATAGACCACTTTGTCGCTCATGGCCAAAGGGCTTGAAGGAGACAGTGCATGTTCTGGCTTGTTTCCTGTAAAGTAGGAAGCAAGATTAACTGTTAAGGATGTGTATAGTGAGTGGTATCTTATTACTATTAATATATAATCTCTATTTTTAAATCAAGTCCTTGTATACGCACTATTTTAACTATTTCAATTTAATAAAAAGAGCCTGTATTTTACTTACTATGGAAACTTAGATATTCTAATATCCTGTGTTCTACATTTGGGACAGTACCCTTTAAGACTAGAAAGCCTCTGACTTGTTAGGGGAAAAGGACATGTCCGCTGTTAAAAGAGGTGATGTGTGGAAGCTTTTCCTAATGTACAATTGTTCGCCTGCTGATGGTGAGCTGGCCTTGCCTTTGCCCTCTGCTGTTTCAATACAAGGCATCAACCTTGTCCCATTCCTAGCTACATTTCAAAATGTATCTCTCTAGTGGAAGTGGCAGAAGTCGTACAGGTTGAAAACTTGGAAGTCCATAATGTGTCACCACAGTGTCCTAGGCTCTTTTTCTGCCCTCAGGTTTCTGCTGGTCAGAGTCAGCTGTTTATCAGAAGAATTGATAGCGTCTCGGTTAGTGCCACTTCTGCTTAATCAGTTGGTGTTTGCAGAGCCAGTAGCTGTTAAGAGCTTTCTTCCTCATCTGCTTGGCCCTAAAAAAGGTGATTTTTTTTTTTAAAGATTTTTATTTGTTTATTCATACAGAACTGGGGTATAGGCCAGAGACGCGGAGGGTGAGAGGATTCACCAGGGACAGAGTGGGGCACAGAACAGGCAGATGAGGGGGTGCAGATGCTGCTGAGGGGAGCAGCGGGCGGGCTAGGGGAGATCTGCCTCGCCATGTGGTCACCTCCAGGGCAGGCGGGGATTGAACTCATGGCTTAAGCTGCTTAGTGCAGTGCTTTAACCTGCTGCGCCACCAGAGAGGGCCGATTTTTTTTTTTTTTTTTTAAGTAGTGCTGGTATTTAAGTAATTGGGAATTATTAGCCTATATTTGAAGATAGATTATTGTACGGGGAGGTTAATGTATGATTCTAAAAATGGGAGAACGGTGATTTCACCCTTGGTATAATTCCAATGAAACCTGGATATCAAAGCCCATGGGATAAATATGGAACATCTTCTGGGGAGTCAGATTTGCAGTTAACACACACACAAGACTAGAACCTGAAATGCATGTGCAGATTTGAGGTAAGAGCACATCTTCAGGAAACTTGTGCATCTGAATCATTAGGCCTGTACGTCCTGACTTCCCAAAGGTGATCATTTGTTTTCTGTTTCCACCAGAAAGATCAAAAAGCACAGATCATTTTACTTGAGCTTCCTGAATGTGGAATGAGGGTTTTGCTTTGCAACTGCAGGCAGTAACATACCAGGTCAGGGCATACAGCACTAATATAATCCTTTGGAATTTTGAGGTCCACAGATTCATGCTTTCAAGAATTTATTTCCTGGGAAGATTTCAAACCGACAAAGCAGTGTTATAGGTATACTGTTTACAGTGTAGAATGTCCTTCTGTCTCTACTTTGATGTTATTTCTGTGAGCACAGATTGGCCTTTATTGCTCTTCCATCCCATTATTCAGTAGATCTGAGGTTGGAGTGCACTCCTGAGCCACCCAGGGACGCCTCTCCACTAGTCTGGCAGAGCCAGGGCAGGGGTCTGTGTTTCTCAGGTTCCCAATGAGCCGCACACATCCCTGTTTGATAAACTCTCCCTTGACTGTGACGTGGGAAGGCCTCTCCAGCTCCAGGTTCTGTGGTAGAGTTTAACATGACCTGGCTTTGCAATAAACTTGCAGACAGTATCAACCTAATTAGTGTATGAAGTTCCTTACTGATTAAATATTAATGTATAAAAGCCATTCACTCAGTTGTCTGTTAAACATATGCCTTCTTGGTAGTACATTAAATATGATCTAGTATTCCAGAAACACTCCTACAAGGTACAGTGTGCTAAGTATAAGTAATTTGGGGTCAACAAATTTTGGTTTGGGTCATAAGACTTTAGAAGAGTACTTCTGTGAGTTACAAGTGCTCCTTTTACTGAAACACCAATTTGTTTTTCCATCTGTAACCACCTCTGACCTGGGGGGTAGACAATGCACAGGGAGAAACCCCTTGCCTGCTCTCACCAGCCCTGTTCCAGTCGCGAGTGATCCCTGTGCTGCTGCAGCTGTTCGAGGTCCACGAGGAGCATGTACGGATGGTGCTGCTGTCCCACCTGGAGGCCTACGTGGGCCACTTCTCGCAGGAGCAGCTGAAGAAAGTCATCTTGCCTCAGGTAAGAGGCAATAGGCCAGGCAAAGGAGGGCGAGGAGAGGAGGGGGCCCATGGGAGAGTGGGCAGATTGGGGGCCATTCAAAGATGAGCTTAGAAACTATGGAAGCAGCAGGTTTGTCTAAAAAGCTGCTGTAATTCCATTCGCACAGAGCAATCAAATGAACATATTTGGTCTTAACCTGAGAGAAAGTATAATACTGTTTTAAGTATTTAGAGAAAGAACAAGTCATTCCGTGTGTACAACATAAACTAAGAGTGTTCATAATTACTGTGAACTTGAAGGGACATACACTTAGTAACACAGATTGGTTTTCAACCTGCTTTTTAGCCTTCAGGGGGAGTTTTGTTATGGTTTGCCACCTGAGGGCTTTAGGTTTATCTATTTTTTTCTGTGGCTGATGCAACAAGTAACCACAGGCTAGTATGACTTCAAACTTTGGGAAAAGTTCAAACTGATGGTGTCAGCAGGACCACCGAAGGCCGGCCCTGGGGAGACTTGCTTACGGTAGCTAGGTGTTTCTTGCCTATAGCTGTGCAACTAAAATCTCCATTGTTGTCTCAGGCCTTTTCCGATGTCTCTTTGTGAGAACACAAGTCACTGGATTTAGGGCCCAGTCTTCAACTCAGTGTAAGATTTTAAAAGCTGTTATCAGTCACATGGTATCTTTCAAAATGGCTTTCCAATGAAAGGAATGTAAAGCCTGGTTTTATGCCAGGTCTTTTATGTAGTTACTGGGGCAGAGGTAAGTAACATTCTCCATTTCCAAGGAGACAGTGGAAAAAGTAGAAGTTTCATTATCTGTTGAGTATAACTAACCACTCTAGATGATGTGGATCAGATGGGTTCAATATGGAGGCAGCTAATAACTGCCCGCCCCCCATGGCTGAAATGTCCTTGGTGGCGGTGGTGGTTGGGGGGTGTGTGTGTGTGCGCGTGCAGGGCCCAAAAAACCCTGAAGGACATGCCCACATTGATTTCTCTAGCCTTCCTGCAGGGTTACCAGAACTGCCAGAGCAGCCATCTGAAAGTTGGGAACTGAAAGTATCACTTCTGTCACATTCTCTTGGTTAAAGTAAATCAGCCAAGTTTACTGCTGGGCAGATCACTCAGGCTGACCACAGAACCTCACTTGCACTCTACCTCTGAGCACTCAGTGTAGCTGTACCTGAAAATCTGGAAGGAAAAAAAGCCCTCTCACTCAGCAATAGCTGTCATCAGAGATCTCAATTGGCACTGAGGTGAGGTAAAAAAATTATGGTCTGAGTATGTGGAAGGCTGTGAAAGCTCTCTGGCATGATTTCCCCTGTAGAGAAAAAACTCGGTGAGTTTTCATGTGCTAGAAAGTTCACTTAGCAGCAGAGTGAATGGATTGTAGGAAGGAAGATCAGTTAAGATTCAGTTAGAAAACTGCAGCGAAGAGATGACAAGGCTGGGGGAAATGTGGCCATGGTTATGCAAGAAGGTTTTATGGAGGGTGAAGAGACGGGACTCAGTTTCTCACTAGATGCCAGTGGTTTGAGGGTGAAACTGGATTTCTGAGTTGGCGGTGGTAGAATTTAAATCAGTCACTTGCAGTGTTGTCTTGACAGGCCTGGTTTGTTAGCACCTTGGTTTTAGATAATGAGGAAACTGGACAAGACAAATAAAGATTACTTAGTAGGTTGAAATGAGAACTCCCAGCAGGGCTGGGACCAGAACCTGGGATTCTTGACACCTGCAGTGCCCTGCTCTCTCCCCTTACATCTGACTAATGCAGATGATGTTTCAGATCTTCGCCAATTTCTTTCAGTGGCCAGTAACTGGAACCCACTTAAATGAACTAAAAAAGATGTCTGTAAAAGGGACTCACGGCCATGCATCCCTTTCCTCTGCACCTGTTCCATTTTTGAACCAGCTTTCATTGTTTGGTGGGTACATGTGGTTGTTCACAGCTTCCAAGTTTACTATCCTGAGTGTAGGCAAACCAGAGAACCAGTCTCACCAAATTCCAGTGATTCCTTGGCTCAGTTTGGGGCAGGTGTTACATGAAACAAATATAAAGAACATTCCCAAGGTCCTGTCCTAATGAGTAGACTTGAGAAGAGGGCAGGACTGCCCAGGTGATGTTGGGACCTGGAGAGTGGGCCTGAGTGTGCTGTGTGCCTGGTCCTTTGAGTGCAGACAGGGGGTTTACATTGAAACCTTTTAAAGCAATACGGTATAGAGGAATTTTATATTACATCTAGTGTATTTGTTGATTTAATTTGTCAAGCTTTCATGATGAATAGGGAGGGAGAACATTGGCATTTGACAATAGTTAGAACCACTGCATAGGACACAGTTCTAAAACATGAATTCATGTGAGCATGCACAGTTTAATGGCAACAGCTGTTTACAGGAGAGGAAAGACAGGCAGTGTGGTGGTTTAACTTCTTGACTTACTTCTAGGTGTTACTGGGCCTGCGTGATACCAGCGATTCCATTGTGGCAATTACTCTTCACAGCCTGGCAGTGCTGGTCTCTCTACTTGGACCAGAAGTAGTTGTGGGAGGAGAAAGAACCAAGATCTTCAAACGCACTGCTCCAAGTTTCACTAAAACTGTTGACCTTTCCCCAGAAGGTAAGAATAGTGACAACACCTAGCTTTTTAGTGTAAGTATTGTTTAATTATTTGGTATTATATAAGTAATACAGAGCTGTATTCAGTCAAAAGATACAGAAAACAAGCCTTGCTCCTTCTGGGGTTGTAAGTTACCAGCTTTATACTTTAGTGGGAATCCTTTCATCCCTTTCTTGAACCCACAGAAAGCCCCAAGGGTGTAGATTTTACACATGCATAGGACTTTCTTTAAATGGAGAGAAAATACTACACAACAGAGCGCTGCGACTTGCTTTCTCCCATGGCACCTTGTCCCCAGAATGAAGCACACCTGTTTAGACAGCTGCCTTAGGTCACAGGCCTAACTTATCTGTGATGCCTCAATTCTGGATTTTTAGCCACTAGTGGCCTTGTGTATTTCAGCTAAAGAATATTAGTTTCCAAAGAGGTAATTCTTAACACTAGATTGATTCCTATTGGCCTATTAGATGAAAACTGTTAGGTATTTCAAGAAATATGGTGTTCTAGATGGTACTAGAAAGTAGCAATAATTTCTGACTATAGTAATATTTTATCAGTTTTAATATTTATACCACTCCTGCTTTTGCTTTGTATAATCGTGAATAGCAGGAGAAAAGTTTATTAGAAAAACACTTTTCTCTAATTTTACTGCCAAGTTAATTTTGAAAGCAGCACTGGCTTCCTGGAGTTTTGAGCATGCGGTTCCAAGGAGCTTTTGAAGAGGGACATGGAAGAGCACATAGCTTAAGAGTCTGGGGACAGCTTTGCATGTCCAAACACCTGATTTTATTGGATAGAATAGCTACTTCTAGATATTTTATATATGGCCTACCTGGATTATTCTGTGATTTTAATAAGAAACCAAAAAAGCATCAGGTGATGCTATTTTCCTGACAGTTTTGTAAGAGCACAGATCAGGGTCTAACCCCACTGACTTGCTAAGTCAGACTCATGACAGATGGCTGGTGAGCACTGGCTGAGTCCACAGTCCAAGTTTTTAGTCAAGAGTGACCCTTCTTTGTTCATGGTCGGACTTAAAACGACTAATAGAGGCGTGTGACTAAGGGAAGTAAGTCTGCCTAAAGGGAGAGTTGGAAAAGACAATTTAGAAGATTCACTGGCACACTGAAAAAGTAGCCTTCACCGAGAATAGCAAAAGTAAAGCAGCAAGGAGGTGGTGTGCAGAGACCGTGGCTCAGGGTGAGTGCTGTACCTCGGCCACCTCCATAGTGAAGGACAGGAGCTGTTCTTTTGGTCAGTGCCTGCTCTTGATTATGTACATTCTTGTAAACTGAAGACATTTCTTAGAACTATCTCTCAGTTGGAAGTTAAAAATTGTTAAAATGGTATATTTTATAGATATTTAAAGTATACAGTGACCCTAAGTACATTCACATTTGTGTTCTTAAATCACCACTGAAATGTTTTAAAGGCTGCTAACTTTTTTTTAAGATTTATTTATTTGTGCATACAGGCCAGAGGCTCAGGGGTGGCAAGAGGTTTCACCAGAGACAGAGTGGGGAACAGAACAGGCAGATCCACCAAGTACACTGCTGAGGGGAGCAGCGGGCGGGTCAGGAGAGGTCTGCCACGCCATGTGGTCGCCTCCGGGGCAGAGGGGAATTGAACTCATGCGGAAGCGGCTTTAGATTCTCAGTGTAGTGCTTTAACCCGCTGCGCCACCAGGGAGGGCCAGGCTGCTAACTTTTATGTCAAGTGTTCTTAAGGCTCACCTGTACCCACTCCGTGTTAATATAACCTGAATCTTTTTTCAAATACATGGAGAGCTTCTCTCCCTGAAATTCAGAATCTTTATCTATTATATAAACTACTTCTCACCTACCATCTGACAGCAAGAAGCAACTTAACTGCCCCTTTCATTACTGTACCTCCAGACTATCTCTTGCGTGCCATCTGCAGCCAGCATGGTCAGACCCTGCCCAGCCCGGAGAGCCCCTCCTCTAGCTTATTCCCTCAGTGTTTCTCTTCTGGCAACATGCCCTTCAACCGCGAGCAGCACATAGAGCAAGACTGCTACAGTACGCTTTCACGCACAGGTAGAATTATTACATGTATATAGCTTTTCCACTGTTTGGATGAATGTGTTCCTGAGTAATGTTTGATTCTGAAAATTAAAGGCATTTGAACTCTAGGCTGACTTACAACCAACTATGTAGGCAGTTTCACCCCTGTTCCCTTTATAACTGGTGAAAAGAGCAAGTCGACATTACTTGAATTCCTTTCTATCTCAGATACTTTGTTTTGGCACTTCCAAAAAATGGTAGTGGGTAAGTTCTGGCAGATGTGTTCTGACTGCACTTAGGGAAAACTGTTTAAAATGAGCTTTTGTTGGCTCAGCAAACTGATATGAGCACACCACTTTTTCTGGGTATTCATTATTTTGTAGGTAGTTAATGCCGATAAACAGTGTTTGAATATTTAGTAAAGGACTAGATTTCCCCACTTGATTCTATCAATCACAATTTTAAATATTTGGAAGATTTACACACACCTTTGTGATCTCTAGTTTATATAGTACACTAGATATTTATTTCTAAGAAGTTAGACCTGTATATTTCTTACTAGTTAACCTTTCCCTAAATACATTTCATGACAATAATTCTCGTATGTCACCCCTTCAGGAAATCAATTTTCTCATCCTATTAAATTTCCCATGAATGGAATATCAGATGTGAAAAATACCTCAGGAGACAGTGAAAACTTTCCATTATGCTCTAAAAGGTCTGAGGAATGGCCTGACTGGAACGAGCCTGAAGAGCCTGAAAACAAAACTGTCAGCTTACAGGTTTGGCCAACAGAACCTGATACTGCCAAGCCCCCACTCCCTACCCACACTGCAGAGGAGACAACTTGGGACGACTTTGAGTCCAACAGCTTAGATGGCATCAGTGCTGTAAGACCTGTTACCTCAGGGGAGCAAAAGGCTATTCCTGCTCTGCTTCCACTCACCCAAGAGTCCCAGCAATCAAGCCCACCCCAAAAGACTAGTCTTGTACCAAGTGAGGATGACCCAGACAAAACCAAGCCTACAAAAGTATTGTCACAAGAAAGGCACCTTAAAGCGCCATCAGAACTCGGTTTAGGAGAGGAATTTACCATTCAAGTAAGAAAGAAGCCAGTACAAGACCCTGAAATGGACTGGTTTGCTGACATGATCCCAGAAATTAAGCCTTCCACTGCTATTATTATTTTACCTGAACTGAGGACAGAAATGATGGTTCCCAACAAGGATGACATCTCACCAGTGATGCAGTTCTCCTCAAAATTTGCTGCAGTAGAAATGACTGAGGTAAGCATTATTAAATTGCGCTATTACCATATGGATTTCCCATTCAGGGAGAGACTACTGGACACAATTTGTTATGATCCAGTTCCTAGAAAAGTTTTCCTTCTCCAGAAAAATGTAGTGTGATGCTTAGGGCTAAGCATTTAAAAGATCACTTGTTACATTAACATACTTTCTTTCCAACAAAGAATATGGTGCCAATAGAATGATTATTGGACTATGTAGGTCTTATAAAGTGATTTTCTGTTACAGTAATCTTATTTTTCAGCTTCCAGTTTATTTTTTACTTAGCACAAAGAAATATATTCTGGCATCAAAAAGACCAGTATTCCCTTTTTAAAAATTTCTGGTTTTTCAAATGAGGCTACGAGGACTTCTCTAGCTCTCACTTTTTCTTGTTGCAGGGAGACTCTGGAGGCTGGGGAGAAGAAGGGGAGCTCAACTGGGAAGATACTAACTGGTGACAACAGGTGTGAATAAATCTTAGGAAAAAGGATTCCTATAAAAAATGTCAAACTAATACCTCAAAAGCAGGCTCTGCAGACAAGAAAACCCCAAGGCATCCTGTTTTCCTGTGGGAGCTCCTTTTCCAGTCTGTGCCAACTGCAGCATGAGCCCTCGGATGCCTGCCAAGGCCCCGGACAGGGCATGGAGGCGCCTGCCTTTCGCTGGGTCTCCGGAGACCAAGTGGCTGCAGAAAGGCTGGATATACTGCTTTTTTCAGGACAATTCCAGAAGTAGAGAAAATAAATACAAAAATTCAAGCTGATTAGCTTAATTTTGTGCCATTTCTTTAACACTCAAAGTAAGGTCTATTATGAAATATAACTTCCTGAAAAATTTTAGCTATAAAGTATATATAAAAGACTTAAAATTGCTGTGGTTTCCCGGGCAGCTTATTTATTTGTTTACAGTTGTACTGTCTGGAGTGAATGGCCCTGTTGGGACCTGAGCAGTTACTGACTGTTCCATATATTATGTTGTACCAAAGTTCTTAATGAGAAATACCCCCACAATCCTGTTCTCTGAATGTCCAATAAAGGCTATTTTAACTAGATTCAACTTTACAAAAGTTGTTTTATGTGTTGAAGATGTGCAGCCATAATTACATCAATTACAAAAAAAAATTTACGGCAAAAATCATACCCACTTCTAGTGATGGGGTCCATTCAAGTTTTACCCTGCAGCACAACACGTTTAAGCTTCTCCATCCTTTCTTGGAGTGCCTCCATTTCCAGCAGGAGCCAGTCTGGAGCAGGAGACTTGAGGACCAGCACCTCAATGGCCGCCAAGGCCCCTGTGGCCGCTTGCAGTGCTGACCTGTACTCTTCTTCCAATGGGAATGTGTGGCGGGCTTTTTTGGCATGAGGCTGGCAAAGGGGAGAAGTGTGATAAGTAATGACATGATACCCATTCTAAAAACTGAGCACTTTCTTGTAAAAACAAGTTTAATATGTAAATTTTCTTTCAGCCATCACCTCACAAGGGCACCTTATAAAATATGTGAACACATTTTTGCTTTGTCACAATGACTTAGGTGCCACCATTATGGCCCAAGGAAGCTAAGAATTGCTGCCTGATCAAGTAATTTCTAGTGAGTATTCTTTTAAGTATATAACCTTCCCTTAAAGAAAATGAGACTCTTGTGTGAATTTCCTAAATGCATCCAGTTTCCTTTTTAATAACTTGACGAGACTTAACGTCTTTGATTTGGAAGCCAGTACAGTAAACTGTCAGGCTCTCTAACATTGCACTGGGAGGCAAAGGGGCCAAGATGCCTTTTATAATCACTGTTTTTAAAGGGTCATAATTCTTAATTGCTCATTTATCCTACTGATAAAATTATAAGTTTCAAGCATAAAAGTTACTAATATGTTTAAATGTACATAAGTTATAATTAACACCAAATTGGTGTTCAAAACATTCTGAGTATCCTTAGTGGTGGTGGACTGCTTCTGAACTTTAGACAAAATAACGCAAGCTACTGGCTTAATAATTACACAAGGGACTAGAGAAAACATCTGGAAGGTAAGTTAACTGGTTTTCTTCTGTATTTGCAGCATCACTGGCATAAATACATAACTTCTAACCCAAGGTTACTACAAACAATTGTTAAATAGTAATGCCATCTTCTTAATGGGTTGACAACTTTTCAGGGAGAAAAGAAATGTGACTGTTTATTAGTTTCTAATTCATACCTGTAAAGATGACCATTTTACTGCTTCTTCAGTAACTTTAGCCAGGGGCACCAAGAAAATACCCCTTTCTTGTTTCACACGTTCCATTTTAGCAGTTGCAGTTTCATCGACAAAGCCAGTCTGCAAAGAGCATGAAAAGATGAGTGAGCTTCCACACGCCAGCCTTCTCTTCTGGGTCACAAATAGAATGTCTAAGTGCAAAACAATTCTGGTTTAGCCTGTAAGCAAGGTGGACTCATTGTTAATTGTAATTTGGGCAAACTCTGTTCTTTCCCAGCAGAAAAGTTTCATCTTTTCAGAACTGATAGCCTGCTAACCTTTACAAAATGAAAGTTGGTGAAAGCAATATACACGCACAGACTTAATTATCTACTGAATGAGATGCTCAGTCATCCCACTGCCTGAGTTTATCAGCGCCAAACTACAGGCTGAGCAGCTTTACACCTGAGACTTCAAATGGAGTCCCAAATGCTCACTAATAACATGTTTCACCACTTTGCTGAGCACTGTGAAAAATGTAAATTGTTGGTTAACTACTGTATAGATTCTATATAAATGAAATACCTTCTCCAGAAAGGCTACAACTTTCTTCTTAATTTCTTCAGAACTGAGGCACTGAGGAACTATCTCTTCAAGATTTGTCCCCTGTTAAAAGATTAACAAACAAGATTAAATACTTAAACAACCTGCAAAGATAGACGAGTTATAAGAGATCCCTTATTCAAAATTGCTTTTAAAAATACTCTTTAATTTATGCATGCAAGAACTGGGGTATAGGCTAGAGATGCAGGGGATGAGAGGAATCACCAGAGAGTGGGGAGCAGAACAGGCAGATGTAGTGAAACATCACTGTGGGGAACAGCAGGTAAGACTGTCTGTGCCCTGTGGGTCACCTCCCTGGCCCACCAGAAGCTGAACTGCAGTGACTGGAGATAGCTTCATAGCACTGTCTCTAACCCATGCGCCACCGGGGAGGGCCCATAAAAATATTTAGTATCAGCAGGACTGCAAGGCAAGTTGCTGCCACCTCACCAGGACAACACAAATCTGTGTGCACCCCCTAAGGACCCTGTGATAGCATGAATTGAATGGATTACCATCCATTACTGCATGAGTTAGTTTAGATCTGCTTTGATGCTTATGGTGGTTACTATCCACAGAAGCTTAGGAAAATTAGTTCATTTCTCTGTAGCTCTTCATTTTAGTGTATAATGGTAGGTAATGCCTTCAGCAGAAAATTTTATGACTAAGATATAAAAGGAGTTCAATTAATGTGTTTGGAATATCTAAAATGTTCTGGAGATCATTGTTACTGCTTAGTCTTACCTCAGCAAAGTGGGTAAATGCCTCCAAGGCATGTTGTTCAAGCAGCCAGTTGCTGTCAGCTAGTAATAAGGCAAAAATAGAAGATAAGTTGGGCAGAATTTTGTCCTGAAAAGAGAAATAGAGGAAAATCTCAGTAGAGCACATTCAATTTACTTGATGTTGCAAGTTTCTCTAACTTCCTCCCAGTGAACACATGTTAGACCAGATCACTGCTCTTATCCTTCCAATTGCTCTCATTTCTCTCAGATAAAAGATCAGAATCCTTACAGTGGCGTGCCAAGCCCCACTCCCTGAGTTGGCTACTCCAAATCCTGCATGCTGGCTTGCTCAGCTTCAAGATTACTCACAAGTGCCCTCAGTGAGTAGTCCACTGACTATCTAGCTCACTTAAACCATACCCTTATATCCACAGGCTCTCTTTCCCATCACTGCTTTATTTTTCTCCAAAGCACTTCACCCCCCTTAATATATGACATGTATCGCTATTGTGATGACTGACAAGAATTCAGTTTTTCTTTGAATAAATACATCTCATGCAGGAGCTCTAAAATGCCTTACATGCTGATCGACATCAAAATTTCTTCAGGGCTTAACTTTATTCCTGGAATACATAATGTAATTTTTGCTAATAAAATATCTCATGAAACAACTTTAAAACAGTAGTATTCACCTGTGAACAAATGAAAGGGTTCTGCAGAAAACAGCCAGTTAAATTTTTGTCCATGATGGCTTTGTTCTGAATATAGAAATACTTCACTGATGAGCTTACGTATTCCCTCCCATGGAGGTAATAGACAGAACTCAAAGAATGAACTCCTTTTACTGTGAGATAGGTTATGTGTTAAAATTTAGTGAAAGTGTACAGCCAGGTCATAACAGTACACTTGTAAATATCCTTTCCAACATTTTGGAAAATACTGTCTTTCCAGAATGCTTTAATAATAGATATAAAAAAATAACTTCAGTAACCAGATTGCCTTATTAAACATTGTATCTTGTAAGACAACTACGTTTTCAAACCTCCACAGGAGCTTTGTATACTGAAGCCCAGTTAGACTGAGAACCTCTGACTATAGCCAACTTATTTACTTCTATGTCAACATGATTTTACTAGAAGATGACTTTGCTAATACAGACCTTGTTATCTCTCCAACAAAATAGTTTTTTACTAACTTTCATTGTCAATGCTACACAGAAAATCCCCAAATTAAAAGCCTGCAAATTCCTGTCACTTTTTAACAGATTTTGCTTTTTATAACATGGTAACAACAAAATTAATAAGAGTATGCCATTACCTGGGTAGCTTGAGATAATATAAGTTTTCCTAGAGAAGATAGAAAATCCAGCATTGCCAAACGAACATAGTCTGGAGGCTCCAACTTAAGTAGTGAGATCTGCAAAATTATAACCTATAGGGGGAACACCACAAACAGTTACAAATGAAACAAAGAGATTTAACCCCTGAGATTTTGATGGGTTTGTGGGAATGGGAGTCAAAACTCAGCAGCTAAGTACTCCACAAAGCCTAAATCACAGAATTTAAAGAACACAAGTGATTTGAGCTCACTTTACAGTATTCTCCCTACCAAACATGACTGTAGTAGAAGAGGAAAGGCAAAACCCTGTGTTCTTGAAACACTATATAATAACACTCTTCAAATCTTTAAAATGTGTATTTTTCATAAATGACAAGTTCCTTACTTAAAATGGAGATTGACAAGCTTTCTGTTGACCAGATGGTAAATACTTGAGGCTTTGTAGGGACATAGGCATGTCTCCATGCATATATAAACAACTTATAAAATTGTCCATAGTTACTGTGCTGAAAACAGGACAGAATTTAGGCAGATCAGATTTTGCCAACCCCTGACTTTACAGGAACAGTGATACCAAGTCTTTTATAGAGGAATCCATTCCTAAATGATTACATTGAAATCGTACAACTTTAGTTTCCATTTAAAGTGTTGCCTTCATATAACTTCCAATTATTTGCAGTATTCTCATTCTCTAATTTAAAAGTCCACGTAGTGATTAAAGTATAATTAATATTGTTAATGCTAACTTATAACCACAAACCAGGACTACTGAAAACAAGGTATTAGTAGTTTCACTTCCCACCACCATGTACTGTGACTTCTTCCATCTAAAAAGAGCTAGTTTTACATCCTAACAGCTTGTGTGTTTACGTGACCATAAACTTAAGCCAACTCTTTATTTTGGAAATCAAGGCAAGAACCCACTACAAGGCTTCAAAATTACCTCAGACAAGAGCTTAGAACTTCCAAACGGGGAGCCACAAACCTCCTTTTTTAACATCATAAAAAAAGCCTCTGGACAGAATCCAGCTCCGCCCCACCCCATATATGCTGGGGGTCAGAAGGAAAACTCAGTAGTTGGATCAAAACCATTTTATTTTATCCCCCCCCCCAAAAAAAAAGCATTATCTGTAAATCCATTTTGGTCCACATACTCAGAGTTGCTTAGATACCTTTTAATCTGCTGTAACTATAGGTTCAGCATATGAACCATGACCCTAACCTCCAGAATCATTTCTTTAGCAGCTAACATAATAAACAAGATTTGATGGCTCAGTACCAGGGAGGTTAGAAAGAACAGAGAAAGGCTGAATTTCCAGCCAGTTACACTAATCACATTCTGCTAGAAGGGAGGAGACATCCTTGGATAGTAAGTGAATCTGTGATGTTCATTTTTAGTAAAAAAACGATAATGAACAAACTTGGCAATAAGTCATTTAAAAACCATTTCTAGAAAGTTATTTTAAGCCATATAAGTTTAACAACATCCTCAACAAAGTATCAACTTGCTCACTATTTCTTACCTGATTTATCAGCTGAGGATCCAGCATTTGAATGAAAAATCCCAACAGCATAAGTAAAAGGCTGAGTGTCTGCTGAACACAAGGTTGACTTGTTACCTTAAATAAGAAACAAAGTAATTTGAGAAAATTTTAAATGACATGAGACTAGCAACCTTCTAATGAGCATTATTATATAATGGGAGTGGACTAGGACTTTCTACTTATCTTACCTTAAACAACTGATATAATAGTTAGATCTCATTGCCATCACTTAGCCTTGCTGCCCCTTTTTCTTATTTTCTCTAGATCATGTAGTCAGAAAAAAGCAGAGCCATAGTTCAAAGGCACACTTAACTCACATAGAAATCTAATTACTTTTGTCTGCCACTGAAAAGCTTGTATGTTCCTTTGTGTTCTTGAAATTCCATTTCTCTTCTCTATAATTGTTTCCACCATATTGTAAGTTGTATTCCCCAGGAGAGATCCCCAATGAATATATGATTTGTGATACCAGGGGAAAGCACTGCAATAGAGTAATCTGTCATATGTGAAATTTAATGATAAAACAGTAACTGCAAACCACTTCTGTTAGTTTCCAGAAGTGTGAATGCTGCCATTAGCTTTCACTGGCTGGTATAACTAGGCCTTACACTTCTGTTTTGTCAAAGAAAACAAATGTGATATTTAGATTTTTAAAACATATCATTTAAAACTACCATTAATTGACAAATCTAGCTTGACAGACACATCATTCTAAGTCTAGCTCAACCAGCATTTGGTCTTTGGCTTTGCTGAGAAAGAGGAATACAAAAATCACCTGCCCCTGCTACCTCAAAAATTATAGGAGCAGGACGTAATCCAAGAGGAGTAAGCAGGGAAGAGATTTTTCAAACAGCGTCTAACTGGTCCTGAAAATACAATGAATGTCTCTGTCATTTTACTAGCCACTAATATAACTATCACATTCTTACAAAGAACTGGCTGACAGTACAGAGTTCCAATCACAAGTTCTAAATAAGTCACAAGCACCTAAAGATATTTTACTCAAAAGAGAAATTTCAATATTTTTCCTTTCTCAATATTTGTTTGTTCTTGAGAGATGATCAGTGCTTTCCTTACCAGTTTAATGTTCAAAAAGGCCCAAAGCTGGCTTCCAACCTCCATAACTGCAGTTTGTTGTCCACTATCCAGAGTGTCACCAGCAGAATTATACATAGCCAGCAGAGCAGAGAGTACAGAGTTCTAAGAGGGAGAGATGAAGGCAAGGACCTGAGTTTATACACTCGTCTAACAGAGCAAGAGCCCCACTACCTCGCGTTGTTACTAATAACTCTTACCCAGATAAGAGTATATTGCTAATACCCACAGTAATCTTTTCAGCTATTCGTTTAGTGCAGTATATTGTAATGAAACTATTTTTTTCTTACACCCAGGAACATCTGCTTCATTTTTCTGAACAAATCTTTTTCACTTTCAGATAGAAAATAAGACAGATTTAAACGGCATTGCACTTTAATTTATAAGTGGTCAGTATGGCCAAGCTGACTTATAATATTCATCAACTAAAAATTCTATTTACATTATGGACCAAGCAGTTTTTTTAACTTATTAAATTTCTAATAGTTTTATATCTTTAAAATTTCTCAAGAAAACTGCAGTCAATAAGCACATATAAGCTTGAGAATTAGAATTTGAAACTAATCTCTGGATTTACTCTAATCTCTGCCCAAGAATGGGGTTAGCTGAGGTGTAATGTGAAGGCCATGTGAGAATGTAATGATCAATAATAATAGTGCCTTTAATTCATTAAGTTAAATAAGCACACTTAACTTTATATAATTACCACACATCTTTTAAGATTTACTCATTTCCTTTCTCAAATAAGCATCTTGAATGACCTCCCAAGATGAAGTTTTGGTCTTAGATAAGAATTTATTTAAGAAAATAAATGCTTTACTGTGCCCATAAAAGGACAAAAATGCAATGCCTGGCCCTCGGTGGTGGTGCAACAGGTTAAAGCACAGCATTGTGAAGCTATCGCAGCCACTCCAGCACCAGTTCGATCCCTGGCTGGGGAGCTGACCTCTCCTGTCTTGCCCACTCTGCCCTCAACAGTATTTCAGTTGATCCGCCTGTTGTGCTCCCCACCTTGTCTCTGGTGAATCCTCTCACCCCCATATACCTCTGGCCTGTACCCCAGTTCTTATATGCATAAATATTTTTTTTTAAAAAAAGCAATGCCTGAGCAGTTTAACCTACCCAACAAGGTATTTAATAGTTTTCCCAAAATAAAGGCATAAGAAAACTAATTGTGCCAGATGCCATTACATACCAAAGTATCAGAATTCATATTCTCAGTATAGAGATACATGCCCTGAAAAGACCCTGAATTCAAAATTAACTATACAATCCCTTGAATGTCCTGTCCCCACCCTTGCTTGATTTCTCTCCACTTATCCAAAATGATATATTATTTTACTATCCACAGCAAAGTCCATGAAATTAGGAACTTTTGCTTGTTTTTGATCCTGGATTTACAAATCTCCAACTCCTAGAACAGAATTTGGCACTTAACAACATTCAAAATATATTTGTTGAATGAATCAATAAGCAAGTGAATATAATAAAACGAAAATTCAGCTACATATACTATATTCCATTTTTTAAAATCTCAAGTTATATTTCTTTTGAGTTTCCTTTAATCCCATTATTTTAAGAGAAAACATCCTAAATAAGGAGGTATAAAAAGGCTCAGAGTAGTTTTGCAAAAAATGGAGATTTTGTCAATGTCTGCTCTTCATCCAGCTATAGCATGAAAAAAACTGCAAGTAAAGGGCTTCATAGTATGTTTCACTTTATTCCCATGTATCTTGAACTATAAAGCCACCCTTACACAATTTACATCAAGATAATTGTAGTTCTTCATAGATACTTTTACAGTATAGAAATATGAAATACTCTTAGGCTCTAATAATCTGCAGGCAGAAACTGTGTCCAGTATACTACCAAGCCAACCCAGGTGCTAAGACAGTGCTCAATAAACAGTCACTGAATGAACATAAGTCACTCAAAATCATTGCCTTACCAGAGACTCCAGTTCTCCCACAGTGTGGTGGCCGCTCAGCCACCCCCTGCATTGTGCAGTGCCTGTTCTGAAGACCTCGAGTGCAGCCTGTTTCCTGAGCTCCGCAGGTAATGCCTGGAAGGAAATATATTGCCACAGAAACAAATTTTCCTCTTCTTCTGGGGAAAATTTCTGGATAAACTCCACCTGAAATAAATTATTTAAAAAGCAAGAGTAATTAAGTCTGAAGAATGCACAAAAGCTAATAGTTCCCACATTTATGTAATATTGTTTAAAAAGGAACACAAGCGAGCATGAAGTTTTCTTATTCTTAAATGTTTCCAAAATGAAAGACAATTTAAATAGAGCATATACAAATGCACTAAGAACGCTAGTCTTATCAGATATTTTATCATGCTTTCACACAAAAAGTCTATCATCGTCCCAGCATTTGTGTGCTCTTTACCTTGTACAGTTAAGTCAAAAGTAATGTTCCAAAATAAGCCAAAAAGAGTGAGTCAGTCAACTTCTGTGGCTATTATCTAAGCCATCAATAGGACTGAAAAGCAAATGTCCCAGGTTCAGTTTTCCAGTAGGCTACATTTGAAATTAGTTTCAGAAGAGTACTGCACAAGTCCAGAACAGTGTGGTGGGCAAATTGGCAAATACATCCTGCCACTGAGAGGAACAGTTCAAAGTGTGTCAGGTTAACACACACACACAAAATGGTAACTGCTCAGTTAAACTGAGCATTAATATATAAAAGAAAAAAAAAGTTAAAAGTTTTCTTGTGGAAGCCATCATGTACTTATAGCTAAATAAGTATATTCCAATTAGGAAATAATTTAAGGAGCAGAAAAATGCAGTTTACATTGTCCAAAATCTACCTGTTGAATGAAAACTTTTCCATCAAAATATATATAATATTAAGTTTGACAGAAATGATACTGTTATATAGTGTATTTATATTTGAATTTTACATTACAGAAAATATTTAGCTGTCAAAATAAGGGCAAAATCACATGGCCATTTTCTGGGTTAGCTGCTAAAGTAAAAAAAGTAGGGCCTTTGCTGAACTATACTATTATAGAAGCCACTTTATTTGTCAAGCCAAACTATATCACGAAAGCCAAGAGAATTGTGCTAATTGATAAATTGTAGTTCAACATCACCTTTCTTTATAATAAAATCCAATGAGTGAATGAATTGGTTCCCATGCAAAAACAAAAACAATATGCCTTGGGCCACATAAAAGGATAATGGTTGCCAGATTTGTTACAAAGAAGCATTTTACTTACACTCGAGTTTGAAAATCCTGGTATCAATGCAATTTTAAAGATTTAAACTCTACTACTCACAGCAACTCAAAAGGAGTGAAATATGACAGAATATACAGAGACGACATTCCTCCTTAAAACTGAGAGGAAAAAATACACCAATGGGCTTAAAATGCAATAGTAATTTTTACTTTTTAAAAATGGTAGTTCAACTGTTAGTGCAAGAAGGCACATTAAACCTTCTCCTTCATTAAGATAACTCCCCTCCTCCTACTCAGGGGGTCCTTTAACATCTCAAATACCATCAGCTTCCACCACTCCTTTTCCCACAGCACCTCCCAGAAGCGATCTCTAACCTACGAACACCCAACAAGTCTGATTTGTGCCTCGGTATTGGCACAATCATGCACCACCTTTTATTAGAGTTTGTTTTATAATCGTAATTTCTAATAGATTGTTTCTTGAGATGTCATGGTATATAGTACAGTGGTTTCAAAGTTTCTGACTTTATGCAACAAAATACTATTAAAATTTATGAGAAAGTTTTACATGTAAAAACAGTTAACAGTAGAGTTCCCATGGCTAAAGTGGATAGGAAGGCAGAGTCAACACACGACAAAGTAAAGAGGCTCTCAGGACAGCTGCAGGAAGAACATGAAGCAGTGCAGGAACACAGGTTTTAGAATCTGGTCAGGTTTGAATCCTAGCTCAGTCATTTATCGTGGCAAGTCTGGGGAAGTTATTTTCCTCAGTTACTACTGACCTGTAAAACATGAACTTCTCTATCCGACAAGGCTACTGTGGAACTAAATGAGTTAAAGTGCCTGATACAAAGCCTTGCACATACTACAGTCTCAAAAAGCATAGAAAGTTCCTTTTGACTTCCTTTAAGAAAGAGGATCACGTCTGAAGAAAAAAGGAAAAGGGCTAAATAGGAAGCTTTACAGCTTAAAGATACCTTAAAGGAAGAAGACAGAAGGTTAGTGAGGTTCCTTTGGTACCTGGACAACCTCTCAAGGCAGGGAAGCAGACATGGGTGCTTGCGGTTAAGACCCTAATCAGGAAGACTCCTAGGACGTATTGAGCATCCCTCTAAGCCTGGAACTGTCCTAAGTGTTTCACATATATTATTTCTCAGTTCTTAAAAATCTTTCCAAATAGTAATACATATCTGCCACTTTGTAGGCAAATCAGGAAGGATGACTTGCCCAAGGTCCCAGAAAGTTAGGATTCAAATCAAGGTCTAAGGACCAAGGAATTTGTCAAGAACCCCTTCACCAATCTAGTGGTTTCCAAGGTTGGCTCCCTGTCAAAATCATATAGAAATTTACCAAGTGACAAAAACTACCAAGTCTCACAGTACAGCCACCACTCTCTTTATGAGTTAGTCAAGGAACCTGTACTTTTGGAAAGCACCAGGAGCTCCATGTGACCAATCAAGGGAATGCATCGTGCTACCAAGGTCTCGGTACTGGAGCCTCTATCATGGCAGCGCCTGTTTTCCTCACAATAGTAAGAAAAGAAGGCTCGTTATTTTAATTTTCCCCTAGAAGATCAAATTGTTTGATAAATAAGAGACACCATTAAGGGCATAAATAAAAACCTAGCTCTTCAAAATAAGTTAAAGGGGCAAGGAAGATGGGGCCATGTCTTTACATCTTAACTGTATGAGAAGCAATATATATTTCCAGAAAAGAACACTGACTATAGCTCGCAGTGAAGACATTCACAAGAACTCTCTCCTTGGCCAAACTTGAGAGAGAGGTGCTTCTGAGCCCTCTTCTTAAGGACCTTTCACTCTTAGGTTTCAAGTCCAGTTTTAGCAAGAATCCTAAGTCAGTTTTGAGAAGTTTCCCCAGTCTTGTCTATACTTAGCAAGAATGTCATGACTCAATTTAGCCAGAATCATACTCTTAACTCTTGAGTAATTGTTATTCACTCTTCCACCTTGCCCTTTGGCTATCTATCTATCTGTCCATGCGGATTTTATAATTGAGCCCAGTTCTACACTAAGAACACTTCTTTATTGAGTAGTTCCTTAACAAAATTTGTCTTTACAGTTTAAACTACTTTACATAGGGCATTCTGGTTTTTCTTAACAGTACCAAAATCTAAACCCAGCAAAAAGTTGTAAGCACATTAAATATATTGAAAATCCATGCTTAGATCTTGTCAACAATAATACATAAAATGGCAAGGAATGGGACAGGAGAGAAGGTCCACATGAGAGTCTAGATGCCACTCTCAGCTACTGCTGGAAGACATAACAAAGATGATATCCTTGCCTGTTGGGGTGGAGTCATGAAGAAGAAGAGACGCCTCAGTAGTATTGACAGGTTGGTGAGCTGATAACATTCCCCAGGGCAAGACTTTATCTGGGAAGACAGGAGAGAAAGGTAAGATTTGTTAATTTAAAATCAGTTATTTTAAGCTTTTATATAAAAAATTATTAACAATGGTTCTTCCTGAAAGATATTTTTAAATTTTAAGCTTTTTCTTTCATGAACCTAGATTAATTTTATAATAAAACAATTTTGATGTTATACTTAAAAACATCACTTTAGAATTTCTACTTCTAGTTTCTATTTTGATTTGATATTTACTATACCAACTCAAAGATAAGTTATGGAATCTTTAAAGCACAACAATATAGAGGTAGATTTAACAGTAAAAAATTAAATACTCAATGAGATTTTATTAAGCCAATATTCTGGAAATTCGATTCCTATTATAATGAACCATCAGAGCCTTTATTTAAAGGAAAGCTTTTATGTACAGGGGACATTAAACACATAACATAAAACCACCTTTTATCTGTTTTGTGGAATGTAAGTGGGTTAGTACTCCAAATAGCATGAAGCCAGCTGCACTGCACTACACCGGACTTAAAGAGTATGTATAAGTCCATACTACAAATAGTAGGAATACAGTATATACATGGACACAATAGCTCCTCTAGGAAACCAAAGACACATGCACCCTCATAAGAGATAAGAGATATTAAGAGATATCAAAGGCTAGGGTCAAAAAACAAACATGCCATGATCATCTGCTATGGGGCACATTAAACCATCTCAAATTTAAAAGCAAAAGGTCAATGAAAAGATTAAAACCATCATTAAATCCTTTTTTAATTTGTACCCTTTCACTTCTCCCAAAAGACACTCATTACTGGCAAATTTAGTCCCTCTCAAGTCATCCTCACTGAAAATATAAAACAAAATCAAGAGTAAGCTAAGTCATAATAAAATGAGAGAAAGCAATATAAAGTCTTGGTTAACAATATTGTCACTGACAATTATTTCTACCATACATTATATTTCAAGCTTGTTCACAATTAAGTTAGTCTTTCCAATAAGAACATACTAATGGAACCCTAAAAAACTTTGGAACTATGAAACTGTTCCTCAGTTTTACCTTGTTTCTAGTAATCTTTCTCAATATTAGCATTAATGCAGACAAAAGCAATTATCAAAACAATTTAGTTACCATGCTATTTCACCTTTAACAGTCATTCTTTACAATTACCACACCCCAGAGAACTTCTGTGTAAAAGTGGATATTCCAGGCTTTGTAACTCCACTCACCAGATGAGCCACTATGGTAACATGGTGTGCACAGAGGTCAGCACTCCCATAACTGCAATACAGAGAGAAGGCAATCTTTATACATTTATTTATCCAGATATTCAGAAATTAAGATACACTTCCATAAAACAGTAAATATTTTCACTGTAAAATGGAGGTATTTCCATGGCTAAGGAATATTATAATATATAAAACTATCCCAGCAACTACTGCATCTTTTTTTTTTTTTAAAGATTTATTTATTTGTACATACAGAACTGGGGTACAGGCCAGAGGCTCAGGGGCGGTGAGAGACTTCATCAGAGACAGAGTGGGGAGCAGAACAGGCAGATCGACGAAGTACACTGCTGAGGGGAGCAGCGGGCAGATCAGGAGAGGTCTGCCGTGCCCTGTGGGTGGACTCTGGGGTGGGGATCCATCTCATAATGAAGTGGCTTTAGCTTCTCAGTGCAGTGCTTTAACCCTCTGCGCCACCAGGGAGGGCCCAACTACTGCATCTTTGGCATGCCAAAGAGGGAACTTGGTTCCTAATTAAGCAATGTGACATGAAATAAACCCATTTGGGGGGTGGTTTGTAAAAAGACTATTGAGACAGAAGATGATTTTTTTTTTAGACATAGTTTTTTTAATAGACTATTAGGTATCATTTACTTAGTCCAGCAACACAGTAGCAGAATGAACACTCCAGCTTGCTTCCTCCACATAGTCACAACCCAGTCACAAAACAAAATCAACAACCCCTAAAAGACAAAAGGTTGACTATGGCATACAAGAAAATCAACAGTTCAGTGGAAAGATATATGAAACTGTCAACTGGTTAGAGCAACAGCAGGTAATACATGTCAAGGGAGTGCATCTACTGTTCAAAATGCTTCTGCTGTTGTTGACTCAAAAGGCATATGCCCGTATGACAATTTTAAAACTGGATACCACAATGGAGAAGGTGGTGCACAGAGTTGGTGTGCAGGACACAAGTCACAAACCACTGAAGAACTAAGATAGTAAGGGAGAAGGGGATTACTAGCTTGATCCTGATGCTCCTAAACTAGAGCAGATGGTCCCAATCTGCAGATGAGCCTTTGTCTCCTACAAGAGACTAGGATTGCAGCCTGAGGCTGTGATAGTAATAACATCTGCCTTACCCAGGGCCAAAACCCAGAGCAACTGACTGCTCTTACTAACCAGTTTCAGGCCCTGGATGCCAGTAAAAAGAGCAAGTGGCCCAAGGTAACACTACTCAAAAAGCAAAGGAAAAATTTCCACCTGCCGCTGTGTTTCAACTCTGGTCCTCAGGCTAGTGCTACATCGACTGCTCAAGCACAGCCTAGAGTGGAGGTTGGCACAAAAATGCGGGAGACATTGGCCTACAGAAGAGGAATCTCTATGAACACACAACTCAGGTACCCACAGCACTACAGGGAACTTGAACCCAATGCTCACTGGAGGTGACTGTTCAATGTCCTAATGCCCCATGCCGACCCCAGTGCTGTGACCAATTCAACAGGTACAAGGCATTGCTCTGTGAGGTTAACAGTCACGGAAAGATCCTGGAAAAAGTCATTAAGAAAAAAGAAACACCCTCTTACAACCAATAAACACTAATCATGAAGAGACAAAAGGAACATTCCACAAATGTAGCAAAACAACCCAAGAAAAAAGTCTCCATCCAGCAGAACTGCAGATTGTGATTGGTAAGGAGTTTAAAGTAGCAGTTTATAACCATGCTGCCAAATTAAGAAAACAATGGATGATGAAAGACAGCAACACAACAAAGATAGAAAATATAACACTGGCAAGTAGAACTAATGGCTCTAAAAAAATATTAGAGGCAAATTTAAAAAATACAATAGAGGCCCTCCCTGGTGCCACAACGGGTTAGGACACAGCACTGCAAGGCGGCCACAGCCACTTCAGTGCGAGTTCAATCCCCACCCCGGAGGTGATCCACATGCCGCAGGAGACCTCTCCTGACCTGCCCACTGCTCCCCTCTGCAGTGTTATTTCCTTGATCTGCCTGTTCTGCTCCCCTCTCTGTCTCCAGTGAGTCCTCTCACCGCCTCTGCACCTATGGCTTGTACCCCAATTCTATATGCATAAATAAGTCAATCTTAAGAAAGAATGCTTCTACTTAAAAAAAAAAAAAATACAATAGAGGGCATCAATGGTAAATATATGCAAGTAATGGAGAGAAACTAGTGAGCCTGAAAGTACAATAATGAATAATACACAAATGAAACGACAAAGAAGGAAAAGAAAAACTGTTTAAGAGCTCTTTGGGACCTACAGAGTAGTAAAATCTGTGTCATGGGGATCTCTGATGGGGGAAAAAAAAAAGAGAATAGCATAAAAAACTTAAAAGAAGTAACTGCTGAATACTACCTCAAACTGGGAAACAGACATTCTGATCCCAGAAGCCCTAAGAGTTCCAAACAAAATAGTGACAGATACACTCTCAGAGACACATTATGACAAAATAGTTGAAAGCCAATGACAATGACAGAATAGTAAAAGCACTGAAAGATGAGTAACCGATAAGGAAATACCTATTAGACCATCTGTGAGCTTTTCACTGGTAATCTTAGGCAAGAAGGGCATGACAGGAGATACTTGAGTACTCAAAGAAAAAAATTTTCAGCTTAGAATATGCTATCCTGCAAGATTATCACTTAAGAAGGAAAGGTATGAAATATCACTGAAAAGCAAAAATTAGAAGAATATGTCAACATCAAGCCAGGCATAAAGAAGTACTAAAGGGGCTATTATCAAGCAATAAGTAAATAAAGAGGTGAACAAATACCTACCGATAAAATAAAGAGAAGAGGAAAAATGTGCAATAATCTCTGGGGTGAAATGAAGTAGTTATTTTAAAAGAGCTAAGTGTCTGTGTAGGTAAGAAAAAAAAGAGTAATAAATTAAAAATCACAGGGTACCAGTGATACAAAAATAAAATTGCTACCCTCAGCCACATCTACAAATCAATCTGAAAACCAAAAAATATGTTGTACCGAGCAAGGAAGCACCATGCATCCATGGCTAACAGAGAGGTGATCATATTAGCATCCAGCACAGCAGTCAACAGGGCAGACTCCTAAAGAAAACCAGAAAGTTCATGATAAATTCTTATTACTATTACATTCCTCAAAGTTAAAAACAAGGTAACACTATCAGAATCCAAATAACTACTCTCCAGTATATGAAAGAAGTAATACTGCCAGCCCTCAACATTTATTGAGCATCTACTATATTTTAAGCAGGTGCTGAGCTATGTGTATGTGGATTCCAAAGTGGTTTTAAATGTGATAACTTGATCCCTATGATCCACAGAAATTCCCTAAGTAGCCTACCAGCCTACCATCTTTGAAACATATGCAACATATGCCTATGCTCTTGTTTTTGCCTTTAACTATTCCAATACAATATTTAACATGTGCTCACTACATAATATCTTAAATAATGCTGAATCATATAAATTCTAAGAATTTCTTTCCTTCAATCTCCCCAACCTTTTTTCGAATGTGGTTCCACAGACACACATAGCTTCATTATGTCTAAAAGCTGTAGGAGACTTTAAACTATTATTCTTTTCTTAATAAACTGAATCAGGTAAAAACCTACATCTTTTCTCATACTCTATTTACACATTTCTAACAAAAATTTTTCTCAAGTAATTTAGCTAGATATTATAACTGAACGCTAGTGTGTCCTACCTTTTAGGACACAACTGATATAATGATAAATGTTCAAGCTGAGAGAACTACATTTAAAAAGAATATATATTAAGTATTCCCACACTTCCTTCTTTATCACAAATTTCAGTGAAAAGAAAGCCAAAGTGTAACCTTAGCTTAGCCTAACAAGTAGCAAACTTACCAGTTCAGGAAATAATGAGGGATGGAATGAAGCAATAAATGTACACAGATGAACACAGACATGCTGATACAAGGTGACAGCAACCTCAGCTTGCCCTTTACTCTCGACTCCTTGTAAATGAACAGGCAGAGAGAGTTCACCAGAACACTGTTCGAAACTGTAGAAAATGCGTTTGAGTAGAGACGCCCTGCAAGGAAATCAAGAACATTGAACTCAATGTTAAAAATTAGAAACTGGCAGATATACTAACAATATGATATGCAGAGTTATTTTAGCAAAGCAAACTATCACAAGAGGTACATATGAACAACATTTTCTAATATGGGTGAACGTGTTCACATAAAAATAAAATATAGGGCCCTTCCCAGTGGTGCAGTGGGTTAAAGCGCAGCACTGCAAAGGTAGCTGCAGCCACTTCAATGCGAGTCCGATCACAGGCCACGGAGGTGACCCACATGGCAGGGCATACCTTTCCTGTCTTGCCTGCTGCTCCCCTTAGCAGTACATTTCTTCAATCTGCCTGCTCTGTTCCCCACCCTGTCTCTGGTGAATCCTCTCACTGCCCCTGCAACTCTGGCTTGTTACCCCACTTCTGTATGCATAACTAATAAATAAATCTTTTTTAAAAATAAATTATAGTCCCTATTAGAAAAATTCCTTAAAACACAAAAATTTTCCTGAACATTTAAAAAAAGTATATACGAAGTAAAAGACATATTTGCCAAGGAACTTGAGATTAATATAGCACAATGTCTTAATTACATTAGGGTATCATACATAAAATAGAAAATAAGTATTATAGCTCAGATAGGGAGTGGTAATTTTAAGATGATATGGTTTAAGATATTTCAAATTTTAAATAATTAAAAACAAGCAAAATACAAGTAAATAACGAAGACAAAGTATAAGTGGATATGAATAACCATTCTGACAGAAGATATATAGGTGTGTGTGTGTGTGTGTGTGTGTGTATGTAGAAAAGAATGAGGAACAAAAACAGAAGAGAGCAACAAATAGGATGCAATTTAAATACAAAGCTGAGAAGTTCTAGCATGGGAAGCTCTGAGCTGAATTAAAATCCAGCTGGTATTTATACACAAAATGTATTAAAGGAAACGTTGAAAAATTAAAACATCCAAGGAGTAAGAAACTGTAGCCAGTATTGGCACAGAGGATAAATACAAGTGAAATTCCCCAGAAGAAAAATAGAATGCTAACTTCTCTAAGTTACCAAAGCTCATTTTTAAATGTTACTAACTATATATACCTACTTTATTAAACTCAGTGTTTAGAACACTATTAGGCAATACCTTCTAAAACACTCAACAAAATTAAAATATTTTTTAGCATTTGCTATAGTTTTTTTTATACATACATTTATATACAGGTCTTATACTTATCCATTTTAGTAAAACCGCAAAATGTATGATGTCTACACAGTTCATTATTAACCACAATACCTGATTTAACAATAAGGCTTTTTAAGCCATTTGTAATATGAGAGTACATGAATAACTACGATGCTACCTGGTTGTCGCTTCTGCGATCTGGCTTTCCGCACACCACAGGGTCTGCACATCCTCAGGGTGAGAGGGCAGCTTATCCATAATGACAACCAGCAGCAGACACTGTGGGAACTGCAGTTCACATGGCAGTTCTTACAGTAACAGAAACACATTAATTAGTTACAAAAGATTGGTAAAAGCACACTCGCCACGTACTTTCAGCAGAAATCTGCTCTAGGTAAAGAAATTAGAGGTATAATTCCTTTAGTGACAAATTGTTCCAAGAAAAACAAAGTAGAAGGAATTTTAAGTAAAATTTTCAAAAGGATAACACATGAGGAAAATAACTGCCTCTGACACATCATTGTTAATAGTTGATTTAAGATTAAATCTGCTTTAAAGCTTACCTAATTTACTGTCCAAAACCACTTGCATGAAAGGTTGAAACGTGAGAAGCTGACTAATAAGTGGGTCCAGAGTCACTAGGAAAGTGCCTGCAATTTCTTCCTGCTGTGCTTTAGAGATGCTGGCAGCATACAGGCTGGGAGGAAGCTTGCTGAAAGGGAGGAGGGAAATTTAATTAATAGTTAAACCTTCTACTTTTAGCTAGAGTTAAGTATCTAAACTGATATTCTGTAGCAGTGAAGTATGTAAAAAATAGTGTGCATTTTATGAAACAAGTCATGTTACTGAATTACTACCATAATTGTATGAAGATCTATAAACAAAGTAATATGGTTATGAGTCTATAAAATTAAAAGTAATATGGTATAAACAAAGTAATATGGTTATGAGTCCATAAAATTCATCATCTTTGGTATTATTCCAATGTATTTTAGTGTTACCTTTAATACAATAAAAATATGAGTCTCAACTAGTTAAAAACATTACATCTAAAAAGAGTTCTGATAAATTCTGGCTTAACTACCCACATTAAAAGTTGTTTACAAATCAACAGAATGCTGATTTACTTATGAATTAATCCTGGTTTCTCACTCAGAAGCAAGAATTTTATAAGAACTAAACTATACACTAGCACTGAAGATGCAAAGACTTTCATGGAAATTGTCTCAGTAACTGGGACTTAAAACTTTAATCATAACTTATGAGAAATCAATAGTCTTTGCCATGTTATTTTAATTGTGGTAAATTGGTAGTACATGAGAAAAGTCTGTCTTGCAGGGGATAGAAGCACGAAGAATTTGATTAAGATAATAAGTGAATTCATAGTTTGATGGGCAAAAGTGTCAATTATTGACTACATGAATTTAGTTCAATCATTTGATTTCTGCGAGTCTCAATTTCTTCACAGAATCACACTGATTCAGAGTCATGAGGATCAAAGTATTAAGGCAAAAGGCATAAAAATATAGGTAACAAAATTCCATAAATTTGAACTACAGTAACTGAGTATATCAAAGCAAGTATGAGTTTCAATCAAATAATGCATTTTAAAATTAATTTATTTTAGGATGTTTACAAAGTACCCATAAATACATGCCAGGCACTGTTTCAGGAGTGGGTGATGCAGGAACAAACAGAATACACAAAGTCACTGCCTTTCTATAACGTTTACATTCTAATAAAGGGGGTAGTTAAACTAGCAAGCAAATACATAATATAGTGTATGTTAGTAAGAGCTGCAGAGAAAAAGTAAAACAAGACAAACTACACAAAAAAATTCTACAATTACATGAAATGGTATAGTGTATGTTAGTAAGAGCTGCAGAGAAAAAGTAAAACAAGACAAACTACACAAAAAAATTCTACAATTACCTGAAATGAAATTATACGAATTTTTTGTCATTTGAGGGTTTGGGCAGAGAAGTCTCAATCTAACTTATGTTCAATCACCCCCTATAGCTACTGTATAAAAAACTGATTAGTGCAAGGAACAGTGGAAACAAGAGTACATAAGATGTTCTGCAAAAATCCAAAGAAAATAATGGATGGCACTGAATGACAAGCAGTTCAGGTGATGAGGACTGATAGCAATACTTACATACACACACACACACACACACACACATTTACACTGAAGTCAACAATCATTAATGGGACTACACGTGGGTATAAGAGCAAGAAAAACGTCAAAGATGACAACAAGGTTTCTTGGCCTAATCAATTTGAAGAATAAGGTTGACATTTAAATAAATGAAGAAGCTTTACAAAAGAGTATATGGGGGCGGGTGGTGAAGTTGGAATGGGTGGGAATCAAAAGTTAGGTTTGGATCAGTTTAAGTGTAGATGTCCTGACTGACATTCAGCATTAAAGGGGAAAAGACAATTTTTTTTTTCAATCTTTCATACAATTTTATTTCCTCCATTTAACCATAAATTATCCAAATTTTTGTCTTAATCAGAGAGCTTGTAAACATGAGTTTATCCAGCCCAACTACCGGCAATGCAAATGCTGCTTCTAAAGTGGTCCCACCGTGAACCCTCTGGTCACCCAATTCAATCCCTATGCCCGGGTTCAACTTCAATATACTGTGTGGGCACTTTACTGAATAGAATTCTAGATTTTTCTATGGCTTCCATGATTTTCTCATGTTTTTTGCAAATAATGTATCTGATCTTTACAGCATTACCACTTCCTTTGGGACCCTGAGTCTTCTTATCAGAACTGGGAAGAGAGCTAAATTTAAAGTCTTGAGTTATATGATCTGATAGAGAATAAGCAGGAGGACTGAATACAGGGGCATAATCACCTTAGAGAAATGTGGGAGAAAAGGAAGCTGCACTAGAGTCTGAGGAGGAGGAGCTGGTAAAACTAGCAGGGAACAAGTGGGAGAAGCATCCTTAAAAACAGAAAAACAGAACAAAGTTTAAGGGTTAAGTGCTGCTGGCAGCTTACATAAAATGAGGCCTAAAACTGGCCATAGGAATGTGGAGATCGCTGATGACACTGACAAATGGGAGAGTGGAAAATCTCATTAGGACAGCTTCACAAATTAGATAAAGGTACAGACAATGCTTTCCAGAAGTTTTGTGGTAAACAAAGGAAGAAATGGCAAGCTACTTGAAGAATGTAGATTTGAGAGATCATTTTATACTGTTAGTGTACCACTGATAATGACCTACTGGAAAGGCAGATCTACTTATGATGCAAGTGGGAAGGGAACAATTGCTACACCAAGATGCAGACCATGAGCAAGAATAAAATCCAATGCACCAATAAAGAGGCTGTTCACAGGTAAGTCCACAGATAATTCATTCATGGGAACAAGGCAATTTCATGGAACCTGATATAGAAAGGATAGTTGCTATATTGAAGGCAGTACATGACAGCTTTAAATGTTCCTTTTTTCTCAGTGACATACAAAGTTGAGTCCATTTATTGATAATGAGGAACAGAAAAGAGGTGTTGTCTAAGAGACTAAAATGATTAGCAGTGCCAGATGTATAAATTGACAAGATTATTATTAATGCCAAATTGAGGGCTCTCCTGTTACACTGTCAGTTCCAGATGTCACTTAACTGCAATTTAATTTATAATACTTTTCTATAATTGCCTCCCACCCCCAAGCTGGATCTCATAGAAATAAAAATTAAACAAAAACAATTTACTAATGCGAAATAAATACTATATAACCTTTTATTTTTTGTTTTGGTTTTGACCAATTAGTCATCATTCTAGTATAATGATAATGTACTAATTAAGAATATAAAGGTAGGCAAAACATGCAAATTATTCTTTAAAAGCTTCCATCTCTATTTCAAGCAGATAAAAATTTAATGAAACATTTAAAAAATTACTCTGTTTAGACATTTTGTAGGGGTGGAGTGGGGAATGGGATCAAAAACAGTGGGGGGAGGGAATGCACTGGACTATGATGAGGGCACATGGGTGATTTGGTGATGGGAAACCCAAGGGGATTGCAACT
>NW_004567125.1:15726623-15727587 GCF_000260355.1 Condylura cristata | reverse complement strand
GGATCTATTTCTACCTCTAAAAATAAATCTCACACAAATCTAACACAGGTAGACAATGCAACATTTCTTATATAGTGAAAATTGAAATGATTCAAGTATTTATCAACTAAAGAATGGATAAGTACATTCAAGGTATGTCCATAAACTAATAGCAAAGTATCTTCATACACACAAGAGTTCTTCCCCCACAAAAAAAAAAAAAAATCAAGCAGCAAAACGTTATGTATAACATAATCCATTATATTAAAATGTGTATATGTTAATATTTGCTGCCCAAGCCCCTCAAAATAAATCAGAACCTTACCTTTGGTTCTCTCTAGTAAGTAAAAGATTTCATGTTCCCTATGTTAGGTACTTTTCTTAATGTGTAAGTTTGTTGAGTATGTAATCTGTAATTTGACAAAACAATGGAAATGCCAAACTAACTATATATATGCAAGGGAGGGGGAGAACTATGGAATCATCCTGCCTGAACTGAAATCCTGGCAGAAGTACAGGATGTTGGGAATGTATTAATCTCCTGAGTTGCAACCTCATGTAGTTTACTCATACTAAAGTTATGAGATTTAAACAGTATCTGACACTTGGTTGTTATGTCACCAAAATAAAAAAGCACACTTTATTCCAAAGAGTTTTAAATTGGTACCATAAAATAAAGAAAACAGAATATTGTCTTAAAATTGAGAATAATCTTGAATGTCTTATTATTATTGACATGTAATTGATATAACCTATTAAAGTAAACATCATAGCTTAACTTTAATCAAAATAGAATTGGATGATCAATCAATCAAAATAGAATTCGATGATCCACTGCTTGAATATGACAATTTTGACCTTTAATAAAAACATCTGAAATTATTGAATTTTCCTCAGCAGAAAGAGGGTAGATGAAAATGTACCCTTCTTTGATAATTCTGAACATGAAGTCTCTTATCTAGGTATGTAGAAGTTTAAAAGTACA
>NW_004567125.1:15721933-15725683 GCF_000260355.1 Condylura cristata | reverse complement strand
CTGGAAATAAGGTCACCACGGATATAATCTGTTATGATGAGGTCATACTGGATTAGGATGTGCACCTAAACTGACTGACTGGTGTCCTCATAGGAAGGTGATGTGTAGACACACAGGGAGAGGACACCACATGATGACGGAAGCAAGGATTCGAGTATAGGACTGAATGCCAAGGTATGCAGGCAGCACAGAAGCAGATTTTCCTGTAGAGCTATTAACACACTGACATACTGCAGCAGCTTCTGTGCTCCAAGACTGAAAAAGAATAAATTTCTGCTGTTTTAAGCCACCTTATTTGTGGTACTTCCATATGGCAAACCCAGAAAACCAATACATACATCAATATATCCATATACTCCCATTAGTAGTACATAACTAATTAAATCTAGTGGCTTTATGCTTTTTTAAAACCAAGTAATCAACTGCTTGGAACCTTTTAACCTAATTAGTTTGACTACTCAATAACCATCAGTAGTGAACAGCAGAGGGTGCTGCTGATCAGTTTATATAGAAATTGCAGATATTGCAAAGCTCCATTCATGTGATAAAGGATGAGTGATGCCTGTGGCACTTTTCAGTCCCAAATTTTCACAAAGAAAAACAAGAAAATTTGCTTAGAGAGAATTCAGAATTTAAATTCTCTTCATATACAAGCAGTCTGTAGAAGCTGATTTTACATACTTTATGTACAAATAGCCACCATGGGTCTATTTTCTCTTCCATATAAATTTTACTGCTTCCAGGCCTTTCCCATGTCACTGCCATCCAGGAACCTCTCTCTAACTTTACCTTCCAAGCACTACTTGAGGAGACTGCTGTCAAGCAAGAAGGGAGTTAGGGGAGGAGGGTGGAATTGAAGAAAACTGATACTGACAATAGGGTAAAAGTGGAGATAGGAATTCCTTTCTGTTGACACAAGATATCCAGCCAATGCATCCTTTCAGCAAGACAGGGGAACCAGCAAGGGTACCTGAAGTTAAGTAGAGATAGCAAGGAAAAGAAAGAAGGATGTAAGAGTAAGGCAGACAAGAGAAAAACAAGCCAGGAGGAAAAGGTTGGTCTTCACTTCCTTCTTACTATCTTCAGAACGCCTTGGACATGATTTACATCCTGTAGTGTCTGTCCTTCCAGATCATCCCTGACCCAGCAGCTGCTACAGTTATTAGCTACCCCACAGCTGCCTCACAGAAGAATATATATACAAGAATTCCATGTATCTATAGAAAAAGGAACTATGTTACTTTATTCTCTAGGGAGAGAAATTTAATTCATTTTCTCACTGAAATTATTGTATGGTAATTACTGTAGGTCCTAGATACTATTAATTTTATAATTTAGGGCTATCAAGAGTTCAATAAATTTTAAAGTTTCAATCTGAGAACAAAAAGTACCAAGTACAACATTGTAGGAAAACAAACTAAAATTTCAATAACCAAATCAGAATATAGAGTTGATTAAACGAGAGGCCAATACTATAGCTTTTAAAAGTAAATATATATGCAAAACAAACAGAAGTACATATCAGTTTTGGTACACACACACACACACACACACACACAAAGTTGTGCATGGCATCACTACAATGCAATGTACTGGTGAGGCAAAGACCAACTGTGGCTACATCAAGATGGCTTTAAATAAATACAGGACAAATTCCCTTTGTTCTAGGAATGAGGATGGAAGGTTTCTGAAGAGAACCCCTATACCAACCAGTTAGTAGGTAAAAAGTAGAGGACAAGGAAGATTTACAGAATGAGATATCACAGGCGTCTAATGCTGTGTTCTGGTGGCAACTAATTATAGGATGTAAATACTCCCAGATTAGAGGAAGAAAATCAAAAACCAAAACAAATGAAATACATTAAAAGCATCCTAGGTACACTGATTCACAGATTCAAGTGAGATTTGCAAATTGCCAAAGGAAATAAGAACTGTTTAAAGTGTCATTAAACCATTATTTTACCTGTTTATCTGACAGTGCCATCTGCTCAGCTAACTGCAAACAAGAATGGAAGGAGAAAAGAATGTCTTGACACAAGCTAGTAATTATATCTTTGTGTTTCAGCTGATTCTTTATAGCCGACTGGTGTTTAAGGCTCTGTCTAAAATAAAAAGAATGCAATCACCATAGGTTAACACATCAAGCAACTTAGAACCATAAAAATATGACTTGAAGAAATATGTAAAAAAAAAATCATTGCATCATGTTAGATGTGCTTTTTTATTTCTGAAACAATAAAGGTGCTAATTTTTCATTTCCCCTGTAAAATATTAATTGAACTCCTATGACAGGCACTCTGCTAGGCTCTAGGATGGAGAGGTGAATGAAAAGACACAATCTGCCTCTCCTGCACAGAACTTGACATACAGTACCAGAGAGTTTTAAATAATAGTTAATGTGATAAATACTAAGATGAAAAAGTTCAGAGTACTATAGTAGATCTAATTTAACTTATTCTTAGGGCAAGGATATCAAAAAGAGTGCTACCAAGAGATAGAACTCTTCAGCTGAGAACAGAAAGAGAAGCAGGAATTAGAAAGGTATGAAGTACACAAAAGGAACATCCCAGGCAGAAGGGAAAGGCTCTGTTGTAAGAGTTCGGTATATTTAAGGAGCGAAAGGGGGAAGGAGGAGAACAGGAGAGATGGATTGGCAAAGAAGGCAGGGATCAGAGAGGATCAGGTTGTTAGCTTTATACTATGGTCACTAGGATACAACTGGATAGATTTTAAGCACTACAATGACATAATCAGATTAACATTTTTAAAATGTCAGTCAGAATGTTGGGTAGAAAATGAACTGGGACAAGAGTGGATATGGTAATATGGCTAGCTCCATTATCACTTGAGCCATGAGAGTTCTGAGCGTTTCATAAACTCAGTTATTACTAGGAAGACTACTGTATTTACTTTAGTTTTCAGATGAGCAAGCCTACATCCAGATAAGTCCACCAGATGGCCCAAGGGTTCAGAAGGCATTCTGATTTCAGAATGTATTCAATCATGTGCAGTATGGCTCAGTTGATATTTAACCACTACACTGTTACTTGTTGGCAACTTAATGAACTGGGGGTAAAAATAAAAAGCACTTAAGACTTGAATGAATGTGTATAAGAAGAAATTCTTAATAATTTTATATCTCAATCTCCTCTCTCCCTTAAGAGTCTGAAGATTACAGGTATTCTCTCTAATAACTTTTCATTAACACTCCAGATAAAACTAGTTTCTAAGTGGAATTAAACTTTAACAACTCAATAGCACATAATGAAGGCATTACTATCAAATTTAGGTATATTTACTGATTTATCTGTGGAAATAAGATACTTCATTAATGAAGCAATCAATAGTAGCAGCAAGTGACTGTTTACATTTAGTTTGTCCCACAGACCTTATTTCATAGGCCCATAGACCTAGCTAATTAGGTTGAACTGGTTTTTTATTTTATTTAGAGGGAGTAGGGCCAAGAAGTCCAATTTGGTTTGGGATTTACATGCAGGATATCTGGATCTTTAGACAATAGCGTCAGTAAGCATTATATATACTTGTACAAATGTTTTAAACACCATTTAAGAACACTTATAAGTAATCAAGAATTTAGATATGGAAAACACTGCAAAAATGAAAACTTACTTAATTATAAACTTCCAAGTATTGGCATGAAACGCATGGTCCATACTAGAAATAACAGAGCAGATATCCAATACCGAATGAATAACTACAAGAAGAGAATAAAACTCTTAGATATATATA
>NW_004567125.1:15696580-15715433 GCF_000260355.1 Condylura cristata | reverse complement strand
ATGCATGAACTGGTGGTAGGAAGTCCATGGGGATTACAACCAAGCTGAAAAAAACATACATTGTACAAAAATGAATGATGCAAAACAATACTTTTAAATAAATAGTTAATATACAAAGTCACATTAAAAAATAATGATTGAAATAAAAAAGTGTCAGGGATTAAGTTATTAAGTAAAGTGCAAATTATGCTTTATAGAAGTCTAACTATGGTTTAATATTTAATATTACAATGTGCTTCTACATGTTATCAAACAAAATTTTTCTATAATGGAATAAGAAATTTTAACACAGTAAGCTGAAGGAATTTGAGTATTTCAAGTAACTGACAATTAGACTGTAACACTACAATAGGAAAAAATAAATTTGAAGATACATAAATTTGTAGTAAGATATGTATAACTAGGACAATAACATCTAAGTAAATAATATAATGAAGGTTACTTACGAATATGCTCAATCCAATCATCAGAATGTTGATTCATAGAGTAAAATAATCAAGGAAAACATCAGTATCATATTTTTAGGAAATTCACATAGCTTTAGGATATTCATTAAGCTTAGAATAAGGGCTCTTAGCTATGTTAAGGGAGGGGAAAGAGAAGGAACAAAGGGACATACAGGATGGTGGTGGGAAATAAATGAAACCATAAAAAATTAAATTTGTTTCTACTAGGCAAGCAAATAATACTTGAAATGCTGTAAAGAAATGTTTTTGACAGATGAGAAAAAAACATTATGATCACCCATGAATTTCTGACTTTTAATACAAGGAAGAAACTTCTTTTGCATTTTTTAGTGCCATGAACCTATCTGAAGTCATTCACCACTTTCTAACTTCTTTTCATATTATTTACATACCTTTCCTTTCCTACCAATTTTATTTGACTGAAAGTCTTTTGCACTGCAGCTTACAAATATGTGACAATAGGGCCCTCCTAGATGGCACAACAGGTTAAAGCAGAGATTATGAAGCTATCTGTAGCCACTGCAGCCAGAATTCAATCGCCCGCCAGGGAAGTGACCCACATGTCGAGGCAGACCTCTCCTGTCCAACCCACTGCTCTCTCAACAGTGTCTTTCAGTCTATCTGCCTGTTTTTCTCCCTACTCTGTCTCTGGTGAATCCTCTCACCTTGACCCCCCACCCCCAATGCCTCTGGCCTGTACCCCAGTTCTTTTATGTATAAAATAAATAAATCTTTAAAAAAACAAATATGTGACATGTTTATTGCAAAATTAACAGGTGTCACTTTATAAATCACATAATTGTGTAACATCAAGAATTGTTAGAAATGTTTTACTGTAAAAACAATATAGAATTGACTAAAGAATGTGTCAATAAGAATAATGAATAACCCTTAACTCCATTACACTAACAGAAATTTTTCTGAGCTCTTCACATATTTTTATAGCAGTAATCAAAATTAGAATCATTGAGTCCAGTAAGACAGATTTTGCCTCTGAAAATTTAGTTTCTTTCAAAATAAAATATTTAAGCTATAATTATGTAGAGAAGACTGAAAATTTGCAAAATGTAAAGCATGAGAATGTTTTAGTAATGGAATTGTAGACTTATTACAAATACCTCTTCCAACTGTTGGAATACTATGGAAGATTTAATACTACCAAAGGCTGGAATAAATATTGTCTAATGAGATATTTTAAAGACACCTTTTTTTAGCCCTCTACTGGATGCTAGTGTGCCAGATACTGTTTCACTAAAACCGAAACTTCTGACTTGATGAACTGGGCAGTGCAGTAAAGTGAAAAATAAAGCAAACAAGACCATTTCGTATTAAAGTACTCCTTAGAAAACTAAAAGTTGTTATGGGCTCCAAAGTTTCCTATTGTGATGACACCTGAACCAAGAGCTTAATAATGGGATGCAGGTGAGGATGGGAGAACTAGGATATGAGTAAAAGCAAAGAAACTGTTAGTAATAGGTGAGAAGTAGCAGGGTTTTATAATAGAGTGGTAGCAATGGGGATGGAGATAAAAAGACTTCAAAATATTTTGAAGTTAGAAAAAAGATTTGCTGATTGGGTATGAGGTAAAGGGCTCAAGATTTTGGTTTGTGAAATTATTTAGATGAAAAACTGGGAACTCTGGAATGTTAAGTTTGAAGCCTAAAGGGTTAAACTGCATTCAGACACTTAAAAAAAAAAGGGGGGGTGGGGAGGGGGAAACTTATCTAAACTTTTCCTAAGACTTGCTTTTACAGACATAAGTCTGAAGGCTTATAACCAACCTTGCGCTGAACTCCAAGACCTGCTGGCTACTACTGAGATCCCAGAGGAAGAGGGAAGTACAAATTCACTAGTTATCTGAAGGAAAGCTTCTTACTTCATGCATCAAGTTCCCTGTAACTAGCCAATGAACTTCAGATAAGTCCATGTTTCTTGGCCCCAACCCACTTTCAGTCAGCAAACTGTAACTACTTTGTTCTCAACCCTTGTTCTCAAAACCCATATAACCTCATTCCCTCTCTTAATTCAGGATTTAGTTTATTGGGACAGGAGTTCAGCCATCTCCTGGGATTACAGTAGCTGCCTTGTCCTTTTTTTTTTTTTAATATTTATTTATGCACACAAGAACTGGGGTACAGACCAGAGGTGCGAGGCCGGTGGGTGAGAGGACTCACCACAGACAGAGCCAGGAACACAATAGGCAGATCTACTGAAGTACACTGCTGAGGGGAACAGCTGCTGGTCAGGAGAGGTCTGCCACACCATGTGGGTCACTCCTCTGGCCAGGGATGGAATTCTTGCTGCAGTGGCTGCGAATAGTTCCATAGTGCGGTGCTTTAACCCACTACACCACCAAGGAAGGCCCTGTCCCTAATGGTATAGTTGCAAGTGACAGCCAGACCTGAGTTCAAGTATCAATGGTTTACATGTATATTTGACTTAAATTGTATAATTATAATCTGCAGTGTTGCGAGTCTCAAATGAACGTTACTTTTTCTACTAGGCGTAACTTAATGCTGAAAGTGAGCTCAAGGGTGGGGGAAAAAAAACCAATCACTTTTTAACCTAGAATTCCTGAACTCCTGGCACATTTACATTCACATAACAATCACCTTTTAACCTAGAACTCCTGGCACACCTACAGGAATGGTTTACACCTGGACAACGCAGGCATTAAGCAACTCAAACCCGGCAAATGAAAGCCAGTAACGAAAGAAATCACCAATAGAGAAACAGGGGTTCAAAAATGAAGATGGGAAGTAGATTCTTAATTACTGAACATCTTTTACAGACATGGTAACGTAACAGAACTACATCCTTTGACTGTCACAACACTGAAAATGGTATTATTCGTATTCACCACATATTTTAGAGATAACAAAAGCTCAAGTATCCGTCTCGTCACCTCAACTAGCAATTTAGAGTTCTCTAAGTGTTATTTCAGAGTTTTGTCTGAGTCCCTGTCTTCCCCACTACCCCCATGCAAAGTACTTAGTTGCACATAGGGAGTACAGAAAAATTCAAAGGCATAAATGGAAAAAGCCACATCCAATTCCAAAGTCACCGGATAAAACACCTGTCAGCCTTTCCTGTGCAAAACCCAAGCATGCCTTCGACCTTGTCACCCACTGCTCACTTTCGCCTTCCAGGCCCTGGCTTAGTCACTTCGCTCATTAACAAAAAAAAATCTGAGCAGCAAGAACACTGCACGGCCCGGCGGCGGCGAACAGACACTTCAGAACCCACCCGCTCTCTTTATAGGTGAAGTGATTACGAAGGATATAAGAAGACGGGGCAAAACAGAAGGCAGTTCCCGGCGGCAGAGCTCCTCCGGCCAGCCACTTATTTCTTCCAGGGGCACCGTGCTGGACCGGGACTCCCTTTCCTGAGACATGCTTCCACCGAGTACGCTCTGCTTCAAATCTCTCCCGCCACGGCCGAGGCCGGGAACGCCCACCGTCCCGGCAGGCCTTGCGAACTCTCGGCGGACACCAAAACCATAGAGAAGAAGCGGCTGCGTTCTTTGTATATAAACCTCCGCCCGGGCCGAGCCAGGGAGACAACCGGGCTTGTCTGGCCCGCGGAGGATTCGACTCACTGATGCGCACTTTCAGTCCGGCATACGTCATGACGTGGCGACGAGATTCTACACTGGAGGAGCTGGGGGCACGCGGACATTGAGTATTGCCAGGTGTGGATCAGAATATAGTTGCTTTTAGGTAGCGCGCTTTGGGGAGATGAAGGCTAAAGGTTCCCAGGTTTCCAACCCCCCCCCCCACTTCCCTCGGGCTTCGGGATTGCTCGTGTGGGGTGAGGTTTGACCAGCAACCTGGGACTCACAGGCCAGCGATTGATTCAGTGACGTAGAAACTGGCAGATTCCTACCCACTGAAATGTGTTCTGTTCCTCCCATCTCGCATAATGGGAAGAAAGACACCGCTCCGCACCTGCCATATTGCTGTGCCAGTTGAAGTAAATGGCATATTTTGAACTTCTAGCATAATAGGTAATAGAAGACTTTCAGGAAAGTCGGTTTCTACAGGTCTCTCAAAAAACACTTGGTTGCTTTTATTTGTGTTCGGCCATCAATCTGATCTTTGCTGATTACTCCAAATTCCCCACTCCCATACACTCATTTCTATCTGTCTCCACAAAATACTTTAGTAAGGTCACTTGGATGGATTTACACACACTAGAACGTCCCTGTGCGTGTTTTTTTTTTAATCATGTAATAGTTTATTTTTACATCATTTTGTACTTTTTTTTTTTTATCTCAATTGTAATCCCTGTGGGTTTCCCATCACCGAGTCACCCGTGTGCCATCACCATAATCCCGTGCATTTCCTTCCCCGCCAACCCCCCGTTTTTTATCCCATTCCCCACTCCACCCCCACAAAATGTCTCTGGTATATGGCTGTTCATTATTATTATTTTCTCGCCTGGTCCATTATACTCCTGCTATGAGCGAAACCATCCGGTCCTGTGCATGTTTTTATAACAGATATTCATTTATGAAAATCTTGTATTTCTGTTATTGAGAGGGTGATTAACTTAAGTGAGAGTCTAGCAGTTTAAAGGTAAATAATATTTGGGCAGGGTCGTGGTAGGTGACAAGTCAAATAGCTAAGTTTGCCATTTCCTGCTGTACACTTCTGGACTGCTCTTTTCTCCCTGCCCCTCCTCAAACCCCCACCTCACCCCCCACCCCCCACCCCTCCTCCCTTATTATTGCTTCAGGTTTGGTTTCAGTTTTTTTTCACGTTTCCAACTTTTGAAACCTGAAGTACCTGTGATGGGGGGTGTTTTTCCAATTCTTTTAATTTCCCCCTTCATAACTTTTATAGAAAATTTAGTTATTTGGGGAGAGAGGGGCTGTTAATATGTTTAAGTGAAATTGTCGATTTGCTTTTTTTTAAGATTTTTTTTACTTATGCATACAAGAGCTGGAGTGTGGGCTAAAGGTGAGGGGTGCTGAGAGGATTCACCAGAAACAGTGGGGAGTAGAAAAGGCAGACCTACTGAAATACACTGCTGAGGAGAGTAGTAGATGAGACAGGAGAAGTCTGCTGTACCAGTGGGTCAGTTTCCTGGCTGGGGATGGAATTCCTGTTGCAGTGGCTGCATATAGCTTCATAGTGCTGCCACTTAACCCTTTGCATCACTAGGGAGACCCTCAAATTGCTTTTTAATAATAATTTTACTTTATTTCCCCACACAGAGTTAAACTGAAAGAAGAACAAAGACTTTTAAAAAAACATTTGGAAATACCTCTAAATATGTCTAACATAAGCAGCTAAAGAAAACTTGAATCCAACAAAAACAGTTGAACAATTGAGGCAGTTTTATGTGTGAGTCACTACTTCTATCCAGAAGTTCACATACCTTCCTTTGAATTTGAGAATTGTGTACATTTGAGGATGGCCTTTCAATTTAATTTCACTATAGAAGACCATCTGGGAAGTGAATTAACACACCTTAGAGATGCAGCATTGGCCCTGGATTCCTCAAAAGATTCTTCTCCAGGCTTAGAAACTCAAAAAGGTAAAGAGACCTTTTTCAATGACAGAAAGTGCTCACCAGGACATTTTGACTTGCCTCTGGATCACTTGGGGGAACCCAAGTCAGCAACAAATACAGCTTCCACTCAAGACACAGACAGTACATTCAGTGCTGCTAACATTTCAGTTAACTTGGAGCTACCTGAAGAACAGCCCTGTTTGAGAATGGCTAAAGAACACTCTGTGCCTAAAGATTTAAAGAAAGTGTTAGAAAATAAAGTCATGGAAGCATTACCAGTTCACCAGAATATAATTCTATCAGTGGTGAAAACCAACCTGTTGAAAGAGAACTTCCCTGGTGAAGAAAATATAGTTTCAAAAAGCTTTTCTTCTCACTCTGATCTGATTACAGGTGTTTATGAAGGAGGCTTGAAAATCTGGGAATGCACCTTTGACCTGTTAGCTTATTTGATAAAGGCCAGTGTGGAATTTGCTGGGAAAAAAGTGCTGGATCTTGGCTGTGGGGCAGGGTTATTGGGTATAATTGCATTCAGGGAAGGGGCAAAAGAAATTCATTTCCAAGATTATAACAGTTTGGTGATTGATGAAGTAACCTTACCTAATGTAATAGCTAACTCTGTTTTGGAAGATGTAGAAAATGTAAACCAACCAGAAGCAAAAAAATGTAAAAAATCAAAAATAACACAAGAACTGTGTCAGTGCCGATTCTTTTCTGGAGAATGGTCTGAATTTTGTAAGCTTATACTAAGTAGTGAAAAGCTATTTGAAAAGTATGATCTCATTCTAACCTCAGAAACCATTTACAATCCAGATTATTATGACACTTTGCACCAAACATTCCTTCAATTGTTAGAGAAAAATGGACGGGTGCTTTTGGCCAGTAAAGCACATTATTTTGGAGTAGGTGGGGGCGTTCATGATTTTCAGAAGTTTGTAGAAGAAAGGGATGTATTTGAGACCAAAATACTTCAAGTAACTGATGTAGGACTAAAGAGATGTCTACTTGAAATGACTTTCAGATGCCCTAGTTAATGTCGACTTAATGTCCAAAGTGAAATAAATAGAATGAAGAAAAACGTGTTTGTATGTTTGATTTCTGCTTTAGAGTATTACTTTTTTTCTGCCATTATTATATTTATCCAAATAAAAAGCCAATATTGGCAATCTTAATACTTGTTGGGTGAGACTGAGGAAATAGTGTACCTGATATTTGAAGAACAGGTACATATTTAGGAAGGTTTAACTGTTCTCCGCCCTCATACTATTGCCCTCACCTTTGACACAAACTTGTTCCAGAAAACTTGCTTGTTCTTCAATTTGATTTCTTCCCAATCTTTATTAATTTTTGTTCATGTGAAGTGCCTGATCATATCATTAGGCCATTAATTCTAAGGGCATACATATGTGTCATTAAATGGTACTAAATTTAAATATAAGGTCAAAAGTCTTAACTTGGAAGTAATTTTCTTACTAATATCCATTTATATTCATTTATCAATTCAGTTCACATGGAGATGGAGAAAATAATGGAGAACTGTGTTAAAGAGTATGAAAATGACTTAAAGATTTAATAACATATAGTTAATCCCTTGGGCCCAAGAGGAGACCCTATAGGGTCTTCTTTGGAGGATAAAGATTTAAAAATTATTCCAGATTTTAGTGTAGACTCCTCACTTATTGTTAAATAGTATGAAAGAAAAAGGGAAACAGTATTTTGAATCTAGTGTGAAATTTTTTACAGTTAACATCAAAAATTGGGATCTAACTTCTTATCCCATAAAATGTAACAGAGTAATTTTTCCTCCTTGCAGATAACCAAAAATAATGGTACAACAGATCCAATGTGAACTAAGTGTAAACATCTGTTAATTAGGCATTTTGTGTGGCATCTTAATAGGAAGTATATATCATCCCCATTTTAATAATCTTACTGGCTAATAGTTTTCAACATTTTCTGTCTGCAAGCAGAAGAACTTTACTCACAATTTTCATAACAGCTGTGTGTTATGTCTTAAATACTATCTCCATTTTACAAAGAAATTTGAGATTCGAGGAAGTAATTAGGCCCTAATTGCTCACCTTGCACTAGAATCAACTGAAATCTTAAAAACTGCTCTTTTTCATCGCTCAGTGCTCTGAACATTACCAGTCTTTCTTTTTTTTTTCTTTTCTTTTTCTTTTTATAAAAAGATTTATTTATTTATGTTTACAGAGCTGGGGTACAGGCCAGAGGTGTGGTGGGTAAGAGACAGAGTGGGGAGCAGAACAGGCAGATTGACAAAATACACTGCTGAGGGGAATAGGGAGTGGGTAAGAAGAGGTCTGCCACACCATGTGGGCAGCTCGCTGGCTGGGGATCGAACTCGCGCTGCATTGGCTTCAGAGAGCTTCATAATACGGTGCTTTAACCTATTGCGCCACCAGGGAGAGCCCACCAGTTTTTCTTTTATGTGACATGTTTCTTGCACTTTTAATTCTGAAAGACATATTTATATACATCATTGAAAATTTTATATTACACATAAATCCCTAGTAAACTATAAATATATAATATATATACATGAAACTTTATGATGTATTATATAAGTATAAAACAAAGAATGTCATTTATAGGCCTTCCTTGTGGCACAGGGATTAAGTCTTAGTGCTATTAAGCTAACGCCAGCCACTGCCTCAAGAGTTTGATTCCCAACCAGGAAACCCACATGGCAGAGCAGACCTCTCCTGTCTCACCCACTGCTCCCTTCAGCATTTTATTTCAGTAAAGCCACCTGTTCTGCTCCCCACTTTGGTGAATTCTCTCACCTCCACACCTCTGACCTACACCCTAGTTCTAAATAAAATAAATCTTTAAGAAAAAAATGCTCATTTATATTGAACTAGTTTGTATCTCACAAGATAAATTCATAGTTGTGGCAATAGAGAAGAATGTAGATGTCAGATCCTGTCCTGAGGGTACCATTACTGCAAAGGCCACAGTGCTATTCCAGACTAAACTGCTAGATAAGTTAGAACAGGCCCTGTCAGCTGGGTGTCAGCTGGGTTGGCTATTGAAGGTACAAAGCATTGGCATTGGATAGAATCTCATGATGCAACAGAATAAGTGATTTTGAGGCAAATAGTTTTCTTTAAGTTCTCCAAGATAAATCAAACTCCCAATGAGGGAGGTATCACTTGGGAGCCCTGTTTAAGAGTAGAGAAACCTGAATAGTGTCTCAGGGCACAATTTCAGCCCTGTGTTGGAGTGTCCTATAAAGGTCAGAGCTAATGCTCAATCTTGCAAACTTGGTACTTCTGGGCATTAAAGGTAATGCCGAGGCTGACAGATAATCCAAAGGGACGCATCTACCTAAGACAGCTGACAGCAAGAGATTTACTGTAAATACAAATTAAGTCTACAAATGCAGGAGGAAGATGCAGATTATGCTTTCTTATGTAAATTGTTTAACAACCATTAAAGAAGGCATATATGTTAAGACAATGATTTTTAAAGTCCAATACTTAGGTTAAAATTCATTTTCCTTATCTATAAAACATTGTTTATAATAGTATCTCCCTAACAGAGTTCAATGAAAGATAGTTAATGTTGAATGTTTATGATGGCTTTTTTCCATATGGTGCGTATATATAATAAAATTTATTATGTCCAAGAATTCACATACTATTTAGCCATCCTGTTTATGCATATAGGAAGTCACATACACTGCTGTTAAAATATTGGGTTTACAATTTTACAGTTGACAAATCACAGTTTAGAACGCAGGGGGAAAAAAGTAAGTTTCAGATCTTATGTTACAGGGTTGGCACCCCAACATGAAATGGATTGGCCTGACTGTGGGTCCTCACCCAAGATTCTTTACCCACCACAATTGCACTGCCCATCCCAGTCCCTATGGTTCCCCAGCATACCCCCTCATTGCCCTTCTCCCTATTTCCCACTTCTAACCTGTTCTTTTTTGGACTTTTTTGTTGCAGATCATTAAGGGTAAAGATGACTGCATTTTATAGAATTGTTCCTAAAACTCTTACGTTGTATCTGCCTCTAAATTTCCCATTTCTTAAATGTGCCTGTACTCTTCATTACAGTTTTATGTTCCCTAGGTGGTTTGCTTTTTGCCAAAGATTCAGAAACCTGGGGGTTGAGGAATTGTCTTCACACTACCAGGAATTGACTCACTTCCTTTTATTAACGGCAATTGCTAATAACACGTGTTGTAGTGTCCTCAGAAGAAAAGGTGACAGCTACTCAACTAGAGAATACACTTTTGAGAGGAGAAAACATCTTTACTGTTCAGTCCCTTCCATATTGTTTTATCCAGGTACTCAGGGGAAAAAGCTATTTGAGGGGCCCTTCCTGGTGGCGCAGCGGGTTAAAGCACTGCACTAAGAAGCTTAAGCCACTTACGCATGAGTTCAATTCCTGCCTGCCCCAGAGGTGACCACATGGCGCAGCAGACCTCTCCTGACACGCCCGCTGCTCCCCTCAGCAGTGTACTTCGTTGATCTGCCTGTCCTGCTCCCCACTCTATCTCTGGTGAATCCTCTCACCCTCCGCATCTCTGGCCTGTACCCCAGTTCTATATGAATAAATAAACAAATCTTTAAAAAAAAAAGCTATTTGAAAACAGAGTAGCTAAAACACTAATACCATGAACTTGATTCATTGTCTCTGTCAGCCAAAAGTTCTCATTGTGTTATGGTGAGATTGTAATACTAATAGTAAAACTCTGAAAACCAGGGCACATGCAAAATCACCATCATAAGTTATGGCCAGTCCATCAGAGAAGTTGCTCTGTGCTGTGAAAGAAACTTCACTGCAGCCCAGAGAAGCATGTCTATGACATAGGATGGTGGGGGGAATCACAACACACTCTCATCCGAAGATAACCCTCTCACAGTTCTGATTTCTGTCTTTTTTAAGGAATTGAAAGTGTACTCAGATAACCCTTAAAAGTAGGTTATCACATATGGGTGACTTGGTGATGGGAAACCCGCGGGGATCACAATTGAGATGGGAAAAAAAAAGAAATGTACAAAATGATGTAAAAATAAACTGTTATAAAAAATTTAAAAAAAAAAGTAGGTTCATCAGCTTTATGGAAAACTGTCAAAAGGAAGTGTTTTTTCAGTTGTAGTAATTCTCTGAAGGAAATGATGTAAAAACTACAATAAGCCCAGTAAATATTACTAAAAGACAGGGGAATATTCACAGGACAGGATAAGCAGTCCATAAAGTTGTGATCTGCAAAAATGTAAGGAAGGGGGGTGCTGTTGCTATTCTTTGCCATGGTGTACCCTGAAGAGAGGAAAGAATTCAATGAGAAGGCTCCTCCTTGGCAGTATAAAGCTCAAGCCTTTGCAGTGAAATCAGATGCACTCAGACTATCGGACCCCAAGTGAGTAAGCCATGCTGCTGCTGGCCTGTGTAGTTCCCTCATGCAAACAAAAGGACCCCTGGTGGATGCAGTTCTCTTTTAGGGAACACGATGGGACAAGTGGAATAAAGTATGCTTTCATATCCATTTGCCTCCAGCATTCTCTTGTAGCTCTGTGGCTTAGTCCTACAACTTTCCAGAACTTTTTGACAGATAAAATATAAGATAATGGACAACAGACTGGTGAACATCAAAAGAATGATATCATTCTTTTTTTTTTTTTTTTAGGAGATTTACAACAGCTCCATAGACAGCAACCAGAAAGTTAGACAGTTTAAGGTCTCAGTTACCTTACTGTGCTGCAAGTGAACTCAAAGACTATTTGTGAACAGGGACTTAGAGCTGCAGAAGCAAGAATGCCCATGTGACACCCTTTCACCTTGGTATTGTACTGAAGATTATTGAGGGGAGCAGTGAAGTCAAATTGCTATGGAAAACTATCCCTAGTGCCCCATCCAGGGGTGGGAGTGGTCCGTCTACTGTTCTGGTTGTTATCTAGCAGCTGCAGCTCAATTCTGAAATACTCCTAACATACAGCCAGTTTGACATAGGTTATGAATGTGGCTAAGAGATTTTTTCTGCCTTAGAAATTTCTTTGAAAACTCCATCAGGAAAAAAAAGAAAGAAAGAAAGAAAACGTGATCAGGTACCCACCAATGAGGTTTCACTGTTGGTCCCAATATAGTTGTCACAGATCATGCAACCAGACAGTCACCTCTCAGATCTGAAGCTACAGAGAAGTTGAAGGGCCTTAGAGCATGGTGAAACAGTTACCAATACTGTAAAGTGTATTTCTTCTAAAAACTTAGAAAGAAAAATGTATTGCCCTCATTCTGCTCATGGATATCTTATGTGGGAAAGATCAAGTGTTGTCTAAATTCTTTATATGTGTGTAAAATGTCTTAAAACCAAAGATTCATCCAGTCTCTGCTATTCTATGCTAAATATCTTCTAATGAGTTTCTGTAAACTTGATTCTGAGTTTGTTTTAAATAGCATGAAAGAGTTATATATATTTTTAAAGATTTATTTATTTATGCATACAGAACTGGGTACAGGCCAGAGGTGTGGTGGGTGAGAGGATTCACCAGAGACAGGGTGGGGAGCAGAACAGGCTGATCTACTGAAATACACTGCTGATGGGAGCAGTGGGCGGGCCAGGAGAGGTCTGCTGTGCCATGTGGGTCAGCTCCCTGGCAGAGGATCAAACTTGTCCTGCAGTGGCTTTGGAGAGCCTCATAAGGCAGTGCTTTCCATCTCAGTTGTAATATCCTTGGGCCGAGTTATTTTATTTTTTATTTTATTTATTTTTATTATTATTTTTTTTAAGATTTATTTATTTATTCATATAGAACTGGTGTACAGGCCAGAGATGCGGAGGGTGAGAGGATTCACCAGAGACAGAGTGGGGAGCAGAACAGGCAGATCAAGTACACTGCTGAGGGGAGCAGCGGGCGGGTGAGGAGAGGTCTGCCACGCCATGTGGTCACCTCTGGGGCAGGCAGGGATCGAACTCATGCGTAAGTGGCTTTCGGTTCTTAGTGCTGCGCTTTAACCCGCTGCGCCACCAGGGAGGGCCCGAGTTATTTTATTTTTAAGGAGAGAATTTGTGTGACAAAGTAGAATGAAGCCTAGAAACTCGACACACCCAGTCTGTCACTGGTACAGCACATTCTCATTAGTCACTATCTAAGCCAGCTTTTTTAAATTATCATTATTTTCCACCTGTGCAGTTTTAGAATCTTCAGCGGGAACCTCATTTTCAGTGATTTGCTACCTCCCACCCTGTGCTTCCCACACATTGAACTCTGTTTCCTGTTTGCCTTGTTATTTTCAAGCTTCTCTACAATTTTTACAATAAGAATTAAAAAGATCCTGTCTTCAGAGGAAAACACATCTGAGAAACATTTTCTAGGAAGAGTGGCACAGATATTTATAATACTTTCAATTTTAGTTCCTTCAACAGGAAATGTTTTCAAGCCTCTCTTTGTACATTAAACTATCCCTTTCTTAATTATGCAACTGGTTCTAAGTTTTTCAAAGTGAAAATCTTATGTAATGTCCCAACACCCCCCAAATACCTCAGAAACACATCTGTCTCTCTAAGAGACATAAAGAGAAATAAGTGCAGTGCTAGTCAAAATCATTATAAATGCTTGTCTTCAGCAATTTTAGTTTATCATTCATTACTATTATATATATTTTATGTATATATATATATATATAAATATACACACACATATACATATAAATATATTTCACCAATTGTTAAAAACAGTATCAAAGCCAAAGTTCAGAGGCTAAACACAAATTATTTTAAAATTGTTCTAAGGAGATATCCTGGATGGATTGTATGATTTGTAAACACAAATACCAAGTTTTCTAAAATTCAGGAGTATTTCAGAAATAGGAAGAGAGGAACCCTCCTGAGCAGTATCTCCTTAGGTGCCATGTTTAATTCTGTCCAGGACTTGCATATCAAACAGAATTTCACCCTACACTAAAGCCTTAATAAATTCTCATTCCAACAAGAATTCACTGAGTACTTACTGTGCATAGAAAAGACAATTTATATCTTTAATAATTTTTGTTAAAGAAATTTAACACTTATAAGAAAATATTTTCTCTTGAATGTATATCAACTGAACACACTTCCAATTACTTGCCATTTCTCTTTTTACAAACAATGTAATGAGTACAAAAGTTTCCAGGTATATTTGCTTTCTGTGTGGCCCTTTTATTGTGACTTGTGCATTTCTTTATTGGTCAAAGAACTTTTCAAATTAATTTATGAAAGAACCAGCCATAATAGGAAACAGAACAATAGATAGCTGATAGCTGTGAATTCAAACTTCAGAAGAGAGATGTACGAAAGGAAAAAAAAAATCAACAAATCTACAGGATTGGGGAGGGGAGAGTGGGAGAAAAGAAATGAAGAATGATGAAACAAAATAGAATTATATTAATTAAAGTTGAGAGCAGCAGTCAGAATTCTGGAAAAAGTAAAATGGTGGAACACAAAAACAATCAGGGAGTGCAGAGGATGTCTTAAATTCACATAATAGATGAGCCTGTGAAAAAGTGATAGGATTAGTGACATATGAGAGAGGAGACAACCAAAGGACAGGACTATGTAAATAAGTTAACAGGCCAAGGAGAAGTATCTAGTGACAGTCCACTCGGCCTTGTGGTACCCTGGCAAATTTTCCCAGTTGGAGTTTTGTTTCAAATAGCATTGCTGAGCTTTCTATCTGCAATGGTCCTACCTCCTAGTTTAGGACATGCCTATTTTCCCAGTGTCTCATCTGATTTAACATTCTAACACTCTCTAAAATGCACTGATTTGGATGATGATTACATGGTCAACCTATTCATACTAGTCTGGTAGCACTACACTTAAACTTATAATTTTATGTGTAAGGCATAGTTTTTTTTTTTTTAACTCCAATAAATTAATATTAACTTCCAATCATACATCAATCACCGATCTTGAAAATAGGTTTTAGAGATAAAATGAAACATTCTGTGATTTTAGGGCATAGAATGTGCCCTAAAGAGGAACACAATTTGTGAATCTTTTTGTGAGGATATTGAACCCTAAGACAAATTAGGGATAATTAGGCAACTTCAAGGACAGTGTAGGGAGGGAACTCAGAAGAATCAAGGGAGGCTCCAGAGATAAGGACAAAAAATTCCAAAGGGGACTAATCAAACACCCCAGGACTAGGAGCAACAGGACATTCTGGAACAAGGACTATTAAAAAAAGGACTCTAAAATAAGGGTTGGGACACAGAGATTTAGTTCTGGGCACAGAGACATGAAGACAGAGTGAGTGAGAACACCAAGAACTAACCAATGTAACAGGGTGGTCCCCAGGAAGAAGAGAGGTTTCAGGTTCCCTGTCCCACCCAAAGGAGGGTGGAGCTGAGCAGAAGGAAAGAATCTGGAGAGGAGATTGAGGAGAAAGGAAGCAGGACAGAGGGCCAGAAGGTGACCTGAGGGAGGCACATGGAGACATGAGAAGAAGCGGCTCTTGTTTCTTGGCCCTGAACTGGCTGAAACTGATGTGGGTGAGAGACGTTATCCACGAAGGTATGAATGAGTTTGGGTGTTTGATTAGAAACTATATTCTTTGTCTTTTCTGTATGCACACTAATTGTGTTAAAGTCCTTTACATTAAAGGTCTTACATATTTTGTCTTGATGTGGTGGATGGCAGAAACTATTTAGAATGAACAGGTTTGGGGATTCAAAGGTACCCCTCTCCCTGCCCTGTAACAACAATGAGACTGGTGGAGCTCTAGAATAATTAGGGAAAAAAGTTATTTATGCCCTGAGACACAACTTCATTTCAGGTCCCTTGTGCTGCCTGGCCTGGTTCCACTGACCTGGGTCTCCCCATTTTATTTCTGTCCACTTTCTCCTTAATAATTTTTCTTTTTTTGGGTCCTCTAAACAATTTTGCCTCTTGCTTGCTTGCCTGAGCATTGGTGAGGTTCCTGCTGTGGCTTCTTGAGACCAGCCCTTAGTGGTCTAGTGACTCAGTGCTGCCATTGCATCCTGGGATCCATTCCTGGCTGGGAGACTAGACCTGAAAACCTGAAATTTTGGTATTAATATTATGCATGCTGAGCAGGTTTCTGAGAGGGATTTTTATCTTAGAGTAAGACCAGATGTCTGATATGGGGCGTACAGGAGAGGAAGTTGAAGGGAAAGAGGATGGGCAGATACTTCCCAGTATCAACCATCTGGTGAAAACTTGGTAGATTTTAAGATGGAAATAGAAGTTGGAAGACTAAAACACAGCACTGCAAGCAAGCTACAGACACTTCAGTGAGAGTTGGATCCCTGGATTTCTGGCCAGGAGCTGACCCACATAGTGCAGCAGACCTCTCTGTTCCCCTCACTGTTCCCCTCAGCAGTGTACTTCTGTCAATCTGCCTGTTCTGCTCCCCACTCTGTCTCTGGAGAATCCTCGCATCTCCCCAGATCTGTATGCATAAATAAATCAACCTTTAAAAAAATAAAATAACATAAAATAAAATCTGGGGCCGTGAGTAAACAAACTCAAGTGTCAAGGCAGGGAGGCTTACTTTATGGAGGTGACTTGCATAGATGGTGTGGCTGGAGGGACCCAGGAGTTCCCTACCCATTTATACCTTCCCATCTTGAGCCTAACACATTTGAAATGAAGTCAAGGGCCCGTTGTTGGGCTCCATAGTAATTTTCTTTGGGACCTTTTGAAAAATACAACTACATTAGAACACTAATACCTTCCTGTAAATTATTTTATCTTTTTTTTTTCCCCTTAGAGATGTGACATAGAAATAGTGATACCTTTGGGGCTTTAGAGATGAACATGAGAAAAGAGACTTGAAGGATTACTTTTGCTTGCATGATGGTTTCCTAGTAGTTGCTTTGAGAAAGGAAACCTATTTGCCAATGGTCAACTCTCAAATTCTGCCCAGGGTATTTCCTATTAGTCAGCTATTATCTTATAAAACTTTTGTGATTCTTTAGAGGCCAGTGAAATCTTGATTAGTTTCTGAAATTATTAGTTTCTGAATTTGGCAATGTCAGGAACAAAGGGTGGAGAGGAAGGTACAAGCAAGAGTTTGGGGGAAATAGCCAACATCATTTGTCTAACCATATTAGTCACTGAAGACCATGGTCTGTCTGATTGCTGTGGAAAGTGTCTTAAAACAGCTCATTTGAGAATTGTTTTTTCATTGTCTAGACCTGTTAAGTTTGTGATTTTCTTGTTTTTGACAGAGTTTTTGGAAACAGTTAATCCTAACATTCCCAGTGAGCTTTGGAACTTTCTAAAAGAAGATTCAAGCTTTCTGTTCAAAAGAAAATAATTGCAGGATAATTGGCCACAACCAATGAAATGCTACCCCCCCCCAAAAAAAAGCGTCAATGGAAACATGTCAATATTAATTATCACATTTCAAAATTCTAAGCAGCAAAAATTTACATCTATTTCTTTAGGGACTTTTTAGACATATTTTACCAACACCAGAAGTCAGAAAATAAACCTAATTCCTGTGTCCAATATTGCTTTATTACTATTACCAAGTGGCCTCTTCTTGGCAAATGACAAGTAATCCATCCAGTCATCTAGCCATTAAGACTCAAAAATCTATGCTAACTGGTATAATATGCATAAAGAAAAATAAAATGTCCCAAGTCTCAATTTACACTTTCCATGGAAAGACAATACATGCTAAGAATCCATGTCTCTGTTCCATTTTACAGAAAAATATCTCTAATATTGTTTCTACTTTCTGGTTACAGTTTCTCACTTTTACTTGTTTCCGCAGTAAATTCCAATTGGCATTTTGTCTTACCCTACTTTCAAAGTGTTCAGCAGAGGCCTCCTTCTTCATGTAGCAATTAAGTCTCAGCGCTATCACTGCTATGACCTGAGTTCAAAACCAGGGAACTAATCCACATATGGCACAGCAGACCTCTCCTGTCTAGTAACTCACAGGGCTTATCAGCTGACCCTTCTTTATCTAGTCTTCTACTGCCCACCTCCTTCTTTCTGATCCTTCTTGACTTTGGCTATGCACTGTCTATGCACTCTTTTCTTGCATATGTTTTTTTCTCTCTGTCGATGCTGTTACCCCCCTCATGCCCTGCTTGTTTTTATTTACCTTTTCAGTCTTAGCTTGGACTCTATTTTCTCTGTGTTAGGGTAATCTGGTCAATCTGTTTCCTCTTCAAACCAGACTTGTAGATTTTCTTTAGAATATTCAGAGGACTCTCATCTTCTTGGAATTAGATGTTTCCATAAATGTCAATAACAAGAGAAATGTTAGTGGTTTTGATGGAGACAATGAAATGACAATTCTTATTTTAAGTAGTCTATTACCATAGCAATTAGAAAATAGTTACAGTGACTAATTCATAATAAAAAGTTAAAAGCTTAGATTAAGCAAGGTGTTTCCTATGCAAACTGATGGCTTTGATTCTTTATCCTTGTGCCCTTGGGTCCTTAGCTCTTAACTGCATATTTTCTAAGTGATGGTCATGTTTGGGAATTGGTCTTGCCTACCGAGAAAAATATGATAAGGCTATACTAAAATTATATTGTTTATTTGGGACTTTGGATTTGTAGATCAGGAAACATGAACTCAGGTATCAGCCCAAATTGTGTCCTTTTGGGATTTTTGTTAGGAGGATTTAAAAGGAAAAAGATGGGGGAAGAAGGACAAGATCCAAAAATGTTTATCAAGGACTGGGATTAGTTATTAATTATATTTCTTAGACTTTATTGGTTTTGGTTACTATTGAGAGAAGAAAAGAAAAAGAAAACTTTTGCACAGTTCTTGGGGGAAAACTTTTGCATAGTTCTTCCAGCTGTATCCAGCTGAAAATCAGTTATTGCCAGTCATTAAATAGCTTCTATAAGGTTTTTTTTTTTTTTT